>NC_058411.1:1050348-1098409 GCF_002201575.2 Neomonachus schauinslandi | reverse complement strand
CGGGAGGCTGCGCAGTGGCGGCGCCGGCGGGTCCTGCGCGCCCCGCCCGGGACGCGTGCGCAGCGGCCGAGCGCGGGCGGCGCCTGCGGTCAGCACCGCGGACAGCTCCCGGAGGACTGGCCGGCCGGGCCGCCGGCCGCGGGGGGCCGCGCGGGGTGTGCGCTGGGGAAGGGATGCACCCATGGGCGCGCGGAATGGAAACGCAAGCGGGAACGGGAGTGTGGCTAGGTCGGCGCACGGAGAGCCGACTCTGCCATTAACGGTACCAGGAGCGACCCGTGTAGCTCCACCTAGCCTGCCTCTGTCCCCAGCCCCCATGAGCCTGAAGGAAAGGAGGCTGAGAGGTCCAGGAGGGACGTGTCCAGGAGGCCCACGGTGCTGGGCGGGAGTGAGGTTGCAGTCCAGGCTGGACTGATTATTTTGCGGGGCTCTGGAGTGCGAGGCGTTGGGGAGAAAAGACAGAGAGCGGAGGAGTTGGGGTCAACGGGAAGGCGGAGGTCATCTGAGGAGAGATGGGGGTGGGCGCAGGGAGGAGGGAGCAGTCTGTGAGCTATTTGCGCTTCTCCCCAGCACCACACCCTCAGAGGGGACATCTGTTACACTGCCTGACACAAGTAGGGCCCTGAGTTGATATTTGTAGAATAAATAATGGATGCCCCGAGCACCTCATTAAGACAGCCTTTGCTGAGACGGAATCTGCTGATGCATTAATTAATAGAATTAATGCCTTGTCTAGTTCCCTTAAAGACTAAGTCACGTTTGGTCCAATTCCCAGTGAGGAAACTCTAGCATTGCTCCTTCTAAAAGAAATTGCCAACTGGTTTAAATTTACATCAGCATTTTTGTTGCGAGCACTAAAAAACCTGCAAGCCAAAGTAATACATGCCTTTTTTTTAAGTCAAGCAGTATAGATATAAATTAAGTAAAAAGATAAAGTGTCCTTCTCATTCCCCCCACACCACCCTGCCACACTATCAGGGGTAACCACGTTTCTAGACATTTTGCTAAGCGCCTAAACACACACGCACACACACACACAATTTACACAAATGCTTCCTACTATACATACCATCCTACAGGTTGATTCTTGTATTCAACAATACATCATGGATGTTATTCCCTGCCTGCACATTCAGATCTATTTTATTCTGCTTAATAACCGCATAACGCTCCATAATAATGATGATTCCACCATTGCTTAACGATTCCTCTTTGAATGGATGTTTAATTCTTCAATATTTGCTATTTCAAATACCGTCGAGTGAATATCCTTATGCATATATGTTTGTGCCCTTGTGCAGGTATTTCTTATAAAGGAAATTCTTAGAAGAGGAATTGCTACGTCATAGGTTGATGCACATGCTAAGTGTTGACAAAATTTGCCAAACTGGTCTCTAAACATGTTGCACAAATTCACTCTCATATCCATGTCACAGACACCTTCTCCAAAACTGAGAAATATCCATTGTTTTAAAATTCCATCAGTCTTGCATGGAAAACAGCATCTCATTGATTGTAAACTCGGATTCTCCTTATCATGAGCTTGAACATCCTTTCTTATGCTTGCTGCCATTCGTAATAAGTCTCCTGTAAGTTGCACCTTCAGTTTGTAGTCACTTCAAAGCACACACTGAAGACCACCCATGGGTCTGTGACAGCAACCCTTTTCTTGGATAATTCACTTGGAGTTTCTGCTACTATTGAGACCCCTAATTCAACTAAAGGAAGCCCACTTAGGAAATTCAGCATCCACACACCCATACACATCCTTGGGCAAGAGTGGACATCCCATCCATCCATTATCCAGTGGGTTGATGAGTTTGAACATATCTGGAGGTGTCAGACTTGAGGGTTTTGCCAAAACTAAAAAGACCATGCCAGTGAAGAAGGAAGAGGCTAAGAGGAAAACTATAGAATAAGCTGGAAAGATTATTAAATTTCTACCATCTTAAAAGGCACAAGACCCTGGTATTTTTAAAGATGAGTTCTATTTAATCTTCAAAAGTCAGGGAATTCCCTTTCTATTGAAATAACTCTGATCTATTTAAAAAAATACAGAAAACTCCAAAATTCATTTTTTAAAAGTCAGCATTACATTAATGCTAAAGCCTCACTAGAAGAGTAAGGCAAAGAAAGTAGCAAGAAATTTTAAAATATTGGCATGTTGAATACAATTCAATGTAGAGGATAATCAAAAACATGAACTAGTAGCATTTATTACAAAAGCAAGAACAGCTGAGCTTTATGAAATCTATCAACAATTTGTTACACCAACAAATAAAGGAGAAAAACCCAAAGTGTTTTTGTCGAGAGATACCTAAAAGGCATTTCATACAACTGAATGGCCATTCATTCAAAAAAAACTGTGTAAGACAAGAAAAAAATTACCTAGATATGATAAAGACCACTTCAAAAATCTGCACCTATTCAGATCAGGAAAAGAGATGAGAATTCTCACTATTACAGCTATTACTGACAATTTGTTTGGCAATTCTACCTAATGAAACAAGTCAAGAAATTAAAATATGCAGCATATCTGTGGAAACAAAGAGGCAAAATTATCTTTATTGGAGGATAATATCATACACTTAGAACACTCAAGACACTACAAAAAACATTACTATTCGCAATTTTGTGCAATGACTAGATATAACATAAACACACAAAACTCAATGCCCTTCCTGTGGTATCTTAGGTCAAGTTCTCTAGGAAATAGACTCTGAAATTTACCTGCAGCAGCACACGTGGTGAAGCCAGACACAGAACCAGGTGCAGGGAGAAGCTTAACAGAGGCCTCAGCCACCACCATGGGAAGCTCTGAGAGTCGGTCACTTGGAGATGTCCCAAGCTGAGGCGTGGAGACCACGTCTATTCTCCCACATTTTCCAGTCAAGGGATGCGGGCCTGGGGAGGATGGATGATCTTGGGTGAGGCAGCTTCCTTCGGCAGAGGGCAATTTCTAGAGAGGGACGTGGTTGTGGGCAGAGAGCACACAACACTTCCGGCAGCTGGAGGAGCAAGTGCCTCTGTCCCGAGTGGGATGTGAGCAACCCGCCACAGCATCCACCATGGCCCTGGAGCAGCCCAGGTCCACCTGCAGCAGACAGTAAGTCCCCCCAGTTTGGGAACAGCTTCTCTGAAGCTCTATTCTTTAGAAAGGTTTCCTCTCATCTCTGCCTTCGGGGCCAGGATCAGAGATGGGCTCTACTTTGTCCCGCAAACCTCTCCCTTGTGAGAGTTCTCAGGTTAAGTGCAGCAGAATCCTGCTCCTGCAGCGTACTTCTGGCTGTGACTGTTCCTGATCTAGGTAGACCATTTCTCTGTGCTGGTGGATTGCTGCTGGGTAGGCATGACCTTATGCTGTCGTGGGTCAGAGAGAATCCAGCTCCTGCTGGTCAGTTCTGGCTGTGGGGTCAGCTAATGTCCCCAGTCAGGCCCTCTGCCTCCACCAGAGCCCAGCAGCAAGCCAGGAGCGGTTGCATACGTGGTATTCGATTCTCCTCTGTAGACGGCAGGGCCTTGCTCCAGAACCTTAGTGTCTACACTGTGATGATCCTATTGGGCTTTATCATAAACTCCACATAGCATCTTTCCCACCATAAACGCCTCTAGTACCACAGGCATAAGATCTGCCCATGTGTATGTCCCAAGCGCTGTTGGTACCATACTTGGCATTTCCACAGGTCTTTTCCTGCTCTGGGACCCAATCAAAGATGGCAGCCTCTGTGTCACTTAGTACATGTGTGTCACTCAGGAGGCTCACCTGTGGGATAAGTGAGCCTCAGAACCCCAAGAGGCCTCCAGGGATTCTACTTCTTCCTTCTTGGTGGTGGCAGGTGCAGAAAGCAGTAATCTGTTCTTTCCTTCACAGACGATGTCCCAGCACGCTATAGACCACCCAACTCCTAAACAGAAGCTGCTGTGGGGGGCTCCTCAGTCCTGCAGAGCTCACGCACCTTAACGAGGCCTCCAACATACTTGCCACTTCTTGTTCCTTCAAATCAGATTAGCATGATGTCACCGATACAGTGGGCCCGTGTGACAGTATGAAGTGTATCCAGATGGTTCGGTCCTCTGAGCTACATTATGACAGAGGACAAGAGAGTTAACACAGCCCTGGGGCGAGACTGAGCGAACACTGTTGTTCTTCCCACAGGAATGCAAACCGTTTCTGGTGGGGTGGAAAAGGACATTTGCCAGATTGACGGCTGAATGTCATGTCCTGGAGGGACAGGACACATTATCCTGCTTTGCAAAAACAGCAGATCTAGAAAGGAGGCTGCGGCTCAGATTTCCACTTGCTTGTGTTCGTGGGGGCTCAGGGTCACCCTGTAGAATGCATCCAGGCCCCGCAGGCTCCAGGCTGGTGACTCAGATGGCGATGGTGGGGACCACCTTCTACACCCTCTAGGTCTTCAAAGTGGTTCTCATCTCTGCTACTTCCTCCAGGGTTGGAGACTGGTTTGGGTTAACTCTCTTGGTGGGTGCAGGGGTCACTTCCAGAGGCTTTGACTGCCCTTTCCCTCCACGAAAACAAAGTACAGATTCATCCAACTGCATGTACACATTTCGCACTATTTATACCTTCAAGAACCCAGTAAATGACAACAGGTGACCCACTGTGAGCCCAGAACTCTGGTTATGACCTGGGAGTCTACTATAGCAAGGAGGCCAAGATGACCCTGTGCCCCCTGGGTATTAATTTCGACTCAAATCCTGTGCCAAACCATCCTTGAAATGTGCGGGTATCTCCCCTTCCCCCATGAAGGTGCCTGAGCAAAGGGCTGGGATCCTGTCAGGGAAGGACAGGGGCTCAGCACCCACAAACATGCACCCCAGTGTGGTGTGTGGCCAACCTTTCCCTGTCCTTCAGCCAATGGGTTCTGGGTCTGTAACCTGGCTCCAGTCTGGAAAAGGGACCTTCCCAGCAAGGGATCATGACATCATATGGGCAGAGGGGCTGCCCTCGGGCTCGTCCACTACTCACTTCCTTTGGTGCTCTGGAGTGTGGAGTGGACAAGACAGCCGTCTGTCCCCTGGGGACACCAAGCCCATCACCCATCTCATACAGGTGCGTGTTCTTTAGGTCCCGCACGTCCCCCAGGGCACGCTCACTCCCCTCTCAGCAGCAGCTCGCCTGTGACTTAACGTGTCATTGGTCCCACTGCCAGTAGGCGAGTGTGGCAGACCCCTTCCCAGAGGTTGGGTTCTCTTGCAAGGCAGGGACCCCTGCATCACCTTCAATCAAGATGCTAAGGATTGAACCCAAAAAAGATATGTTGTAGTCCTAACCCTGGGCACCTCAAAAGGTGACCTCATTTGAAGTTAGGGATGGTCTTTACAGAGGTGATCAAGTCAAAATGAGGTCATGAGGGTGGGTCCTAACCAAACACAACTTGTGTCCTTATCAAAGGGAGGGATTGCAGACAGACCCACACGAGGAAAGCATACCTTGTGAAGACAGATGGAGGTCACCAAACACTCAGCAAAGCTCCAGATCCTACAAGATCCTGCAACAGAATCTCCCTCGCAGGCTCAGAAGGAACCAGCCCTGCCCACACCCTAACCTCAGACGTCCAGCCTCCAGAAGCGGGAGCAAGTAAACGTCTGTTGTTTAAGCCCCCCAGTGTGGGGGTTTTGTTTGGGCAGCCCCAGGACACTGATCCCCAAGGGAGCACCTGCTTTTAGCCCGGAACGGGGGGTTGTGGAGGGAGAGTGGGCCACTTCCGTGGCCCCGGGGGTCACAAGGACCTAGGGGCTGTAATTTCTGAGCGTGCACCCGGGTCTGGATCCCTGGGAAGCAGTCTGAGCCTGGCCCACACGGGGAGGGCTACTGGAAGGGGCGCTGTGACCAGTAGCTGGGAAAGGAAAGTAGGAAAGCCAGATGGGGCAGAGGGTCAACGTGCAGTCTCGGGGCTGGCCTCCGCTGGCCCTGTGGGCCTCGGACCTTCACAGCCACGTGCTGACCAGTCACAGAAGCAACTACCCTGGGACAGGCGCTTGACCTCAGCAAGGAGCCTGGGAAGAGGACAGCGCTCCATGGCTGCTGGGGGAACGGGTGTTTCCCCTCTGAAGCAGAGCTGCTACGGAACAGAACGCTGGTGGGTGGACTTGCCAAGGTCGAGAGCCCCATCTCCTCCAGAGCTCAGCTGCTCTCAAAATCAAGGCCTGGGTCTGGACCCGGCTATTTCTACCCTCCATTCATAGGCTGTCAAGGAGGCCCTCTGCCTGTCACACCTGGCTTAAACCGGAGGTGAGTCCTGCTCTGCGTGCATGTCTTTCTCCAGCAGCACCTGCCCCCGTGCGAGCATCTGATCCCACACTTCGGCACTTACTGCCTTCCCTCCACCTGTCAAGCTCCCAAGATGGGGCACCAACCAGTGCATTTCCTTCCCCTGGTGCCCCACCCCAGGTGAGGTATCCCTGATGTGGCCAGAGCTGTCACCTCTCCACCAGCCACCAAGATGGGGGACACTGCCGACCAGCCCACCCGTGGTTGGTCCCGGCAGAATCCTGTGTTAGCATCTGCTTCCTGAGACCACCCCCAGGTCGAGTTCCTGGGAAACAGACACTGGGCTTTGAGCTCTGTGGGCAGGAGGATTTGGAAGGCAGGGGGAGGGTCCTCTTGGGAACAATACCCATGAAGTGACCAAGAGCAACAGGACTGGGCCGAAGGAAAAACCAACCAACAACTGCCAAACAAAGGGTGGGCTACTGAGAGAGTGGATGGATGGAGGATGGCTGGGGGGTTGGGGAGATACATGGATGAAATAAGGAACTGATGCATCAGTAGGGTCGTTTGACAAATGGATCAGAGGGTGGGTGGATCAGATGATGGATAGATGGGTGAATGGATGGATGATGGGTGAATCGACAGATGATGGATGCATGGATGCTTGGATGGATGCATGGATGGATGCATGGGTTCATGGATGAATGGATGCATGGGTGGATGGATCCATGGATGGATGGGTTCTTGGATGGATGGATGGTTGGATGATGGATGGATGGATTGATGATTGGATGGATGGATGGATGGATGGGTGGATGATGGGTGAATGGATGGATGATGGGTGAATGGATGGATGCATGGATGCTTGGACGGATGCATGGATGGATGCATGGGTTCATGGATGAGTGGATGCGTGGATGGA
Source organism: Neomonachus schauinslandi (assembly GCF_002201575.2). NCBI lineage: Eukaryota > Metazoa > Chordata > Mammalia > Carnivora > Phocidae > Neomonachus > Neomonachus schauinslandi. The sequence continues at coordinate 1,091,255 of NC_058411.1, read as the reverse complement.
TGGATGCATGGATGGATGGGTTCACGGATGGATGGATTGATTGATCAATCGATGATTGGATGGATGGATGGATGGATGGATGGATGGATGAAGGGATGGATAGATGATGGATGGATGGATGGCAGGTGGATGGAAGAATGGCAGGGAGGATGAAGGATGAACAATGTGTTGAAAGAGCAGTAGTGCTGGATGGGTGGATGAATATGTGAATAGGCAGGTGGATGGATACCTGGGTAGAGAGATTGGAGATAAAGAATGAGTAAAAAAATTTTGCAGCCACACTTTGATTCTGGTGAGCTCTCACAGAATGATAGTCATGGATTTTTGAGTTTGCTATTCTGGGGTGTGGGCTTCAACACTGCCAGCTCAGAAACACGTTATTTATGGGCCCACCATCAGTGGACCCAGTAACCACACTATAACCAGATTCAGATGGCTGACATAGCAAGCCAGAGTGTCAATGTACTGATATACCCAGACAGGCGACCGTTGGCAGGATGAGAACACCAGGCATCCATCCGCAAAGTGCATTGGCTCCCTGTCAGCAGTCCCAGTGGGAAGGGGTCTTCAGATGGCATCTTGCAGAGCATGGACTCAGATGGAGACTGAGATCACTGGCATGATCGTGGGCTCCGGCTAAGGGAGCTGATACCTGCATCTCCCAGTAGTATCCACCTGCCCAGGTGACTGGAAGCACGTGAGCCCCAAATGGGGATGTGGGGGACCCTCCCTCTCCCTCGACCATGCCAGGAAGGGCACAGCCAACACAAACCTCTGGGTCTGTTTCTGTGGCTCCATGGCTGCCCTTAGGGTAACACTTCACTTCTCTGGGCTTGTTCTTTTTCTAGCTTCTTCAGTTAAAAATCTTAGTCTATCAACTTTCGGTTTTAATAAATGACTTACATCCGTCCATTTTCCTCTTGGTAACACTTTTATAGTCCATTCTCTTCTTTGGTTTCTGGGAGCATCTCCTGCCATGACTATGGATTTATGCATTTCCCTTTGCTTCACACTCGACTCCATTTGACGACCCTCCAATATTCTTTACAAGCTGTTCTATCTGCCAAGTGGAATACCCCCCTTTGCCCCTTTTAAATATTTTGCCTTGAACTTTATTTTGTATGATATAAATATGACGAGGACTGCTGACTTTGTGTTAGCATTTTTGACATTTTCTTCCGTGTTTTACGCTTTAGCATCCTAGTTTACATTAAGCATGTTTTTCGTAAGCAATATTTTCGTTAGAACTTATTTATTTCTGTTCAATCAGAAAGTCTATCTTTTGACACATTTGCCTAACTCATTGGCACATACTACTATTCCTGGTAAAATAAAATCTTACTCTCTATTTTCTATTTTGTTTGCTTTTCCCATTTTCCACCTTATTTTAGAGAAAAGGTTTATCTTATTCCATCCTTTGCTTAGCTGGCTTTGAAATATTTACATCCCATTTCCAGTCTGCTCTTGATTGCCTACCGATCCACCAAACACAGACTAAAGCTCTACTTTTGCTGACAGCGTCGAGCATCAGGCAGGGTCCTGGTGTCCTTCCAACAAGACGATCCTGTAAGTTACTTTCTTCCGATCCTAGAACGTCCCCCGAGCCCCCACATTGCCCCCACCCCGGGTTGTAGCTCCAGGCTGTGAACCATTTTTCACCATCGATACCTGCGTTGCCACTCGGGTTCCTGCATTTCCTTACCTGTGTAATGCGAGGAGCTGCGCCCGACCCCCAGCACTGCTGTGAGGATGACGAAGGTGGCCCCCCACACCGCACTCAGCAGGTCACAGTGATGACAACTGTCACCCCCAGCTCCTGGGCTCCCTGTCTTCCTCCTGGGGAACGTCTCCCAGTGAATCTTTTGGGGTCGGTGGACCGTAGCAGCTAAATGTCTTCATTTTCCTCATTCACACATCAATAATGGGTTGTCCGAGGATGTCACCCCTGAACTGGGAAGATCCCGCTGTCCTCATGTGTCACCCCCGACACGGAGAAGTCAGGAGTCAGTCAATCTGGCCCTCGTTCCTTTCCAACAACCTGGGCATCCCCTAGCCACCCATCCAATCTTGGAAGCCCTTGGGATTTTCTCTGTATGGGGGATGATCCACGTTGTGCTCTGCTGGGTCAGGGAGCGAGTCTGGGGTTTGCTAGGTTGTATGCATCCTGTTGGCACCTGGCAGGGCCCACGCCTGCCTTTAGCTCTGGAAAAGTCCATAAAGCCTGCTTGGACCGCTGCCCCTGCTTTCCCCTTATGGTCTTCTCCTGCGAGCCCAGCACAGGGGTACAGGGACGCGGGGTCCTCACACCTCCGCTGTCCCGTGTGCCCTCCCAGCTCACTCCCCTCCCCCCCACGAGCCCATCTGTGGAGACACGTTTGGTCTGTTCTTCATGTTTTGTTTGTTTTATTTCTAGACCTCTCCTTGTTTCTCTGAAATGCCTGGCTGTCTCACTCCAGTCACAGCTGCCAGTTCCATCCATTGGGTCCTTCCTGCAGGATCCTTCGGTTCTGATTTACTTTCTCTTCTTGGAGCCTCACACCTCTCACGGTGGGGACTTTCCTGGAAACTGGGTAACGCCTGGCTGTGACCCAGCTTTGCAGGGACTCTTCCTTGGGGAGGGCACCTGCTGTATTTGTTTGCCATGACCCTTGGGGGTGCCAAGGACCCCTCTTTGACCAAACCTCAGTCAGCCTCATCCTTGGCCAGCTGAGTCCAGTTTTACCAAAGAATCCAGCTAAGCCAGCTTCTCAAGAATCCCCCACCTTCCATGGACAATCAGGGCCTCTTTCTCCGGGTAATGCTCCTCTCATCCGCTCCCCCTGCCCGCCTGGCAACGAGGGCGCACCTGTCACTGTCTGACGCAGAGTCAAGCCTGCTCTCTCCCTACTGCAATAGTCTTCGATAAAGTCTTCCTTGCCGTTTTTAATAGAGTCCAAGGCAAAGATTTTTTCTTTTACAAGGGGAAGGCTAAGGCTTTGGCTAAGACTTAACTTCACTGGGTCTTCCTCTGTAAGAGCAGGGGGCGCAGGCCAGCCCCGGTTGGCGTTCTCTACTACAGGCTGAGCACAGAGGCCCCACATTCCCCCAGAGCCTCTGGATGCCAGGATATGCCCCGTCTCTTTGAATGAAGATCCCACAGTTTGTGATCCTGGTTCAGGCAGATCCATCCTCACTGCAGCCTGACCCAAGATGGGGGAGGTCCCCATCACTGCGCAGGTGAGAGAGCTCACTTACACACGTGCCCTGATTTAAGAAGTCAAGAGAACAGTCTGCACAGGTATGGGGTAGGCCTTCAGGGAGGTGTGGATGCTCCAGTATAGTGAGAAGGAGTAGATGTTCTCCGGGAGAGGCAGGGGAGCGTGGTGTGGAGAGGCAGCCCCACGTGGCCCGTGCTCTGTGTCCTGTCTGTGCCCCAAGTGCCCCACACCCCAGGGAGAGCTCTCTTCCCAACCCAGGGGTCAGATGACCCCGCTCACTATCCCTACCCGCCCCCGCAGAAGGAATGCAGAAGCAGTCTCCAGCTGGGGACCAGCTGGCTTGGGGTGGGTGGGGAGGGATGAGGGCAGGGGATGCAAGTTTGGAGAACTGCTGCCTTTAATTTGGCACTTCCTTTTTAAAATGAAAAATTTTATTATTTCAGGAAACCAAGAGAAGAACCAAAAATAAAAAATTATCATGCCCTACTATTAAAAGGCCAGTTGCAAGGCATCAAATTTGTGCACATAGGCAAAGAAATCGTTCCTAAAAAAAAGTGCAAATTGCTACTTGGCTGCATGTAAATGAACCGTTAATTGCTTTTTGCAAACAATATTTATGCAAATGGCCCCACATTCTGCAAAGCTGCACAGATTATGCGTTCACGTTTACATTTGTCATCACCCTCCTTTTATCCGAAGAACCACGGGTGCTGTGAGGGCAGCCCCCACCGCACACACTCAGACTTTCTTCCTCCACGTCCCTGCAGGCCCCGTGCCTAGGAAGGGAGCCAAGTGTCCCCGAGTCCCGCCTTCCACTCCAAAGGCCCTGTTCTCAAATCCCAAATGCACATAAAGTCCTCACCGCCCCCCTGCACTCAAAGTTTGTAACGCCTCCTCCATCAGCAAACTCCATAGACAGCCTACAAACCTGGGGAAAGTCCGACGTGTCCCGATTCTTCTAACATGGAAAGACTTTCTGGGAATCAGTAAGAGAATGGCCCGCAGTCAGTAGAGGAAAATTTACAAGCAAGATGAATAATCACAGAAAATAAAATGGACTGATTCTTCAGCGTGTGAGAAAGACCTTAACATCACTCAGCATCACACAGATTTCTGGGCACCAGAATGGACGGAAGCCACCTGGGCCTGCGTCCCCCGTGTGGCCGCTGGAATCCGAGAGGAAAAAGAAGAACAAATAAAACCACAGGAAAGCCATTCCCTCGGCATGATCAGAACACAGGGAATGCCCAACTTCAAAACCACGGTAAGTGAAGCAGGAAAAGAAAAAAGGGGGGAAATCCCAGCGGGTGGCTTCTCACACTCTTTGCAGACAGTAAGAGCAACCCAGAAATAATCACTAATCACGGGAAAGAGGGAAGACGAAGGCTCGGGGAGGGCGTGGGCTGGGCACGGGCTGGGCACGGAGAGGGTGCGGGCTGGGCGCGGGGCGCTGCACAGTGCGGAGAGCAGGACCGCTGCCCCCTGTGCCCGTGCCTGCAGCGTCCTGGGACATCGGAGCACTAACCCAGCACGTGGGGCTTCAAAGCACCTGCGACATAACCTGGAGTCTTTGAAAGGTGAGGCTTCCGGAGAAGCGAAGAGCAAGAAAGAAGGCCAATGTGCCCTTCAGGGATCAGGTGGCAAAAAGGAGTAAAAAGGGGAAGTTTCAGGTCCTGTTAGAACACAAGGAACCACAAGTTTGGAGGACTTGCAGTCCCTCCCTCTCCCACCACCAGAACATAAATCCACTGAAGAAACCAGACTCGGTTGTACTGATGGGGGAGGGGCCGTGGAACCACGGGTCCGGTAAGCCACCCAGATCCACAGAAGGAACAGGAGGAAATTACATCTCTTCTAAGTCACCACAAAAACCAGAATGTGAAAATCAACACCCGATAAGCCCCTTCCTCGACAACGGCAACAACAGCAACAAAAACGAGGCTTTAACGACCTTGAGCCTCTGCTCCAAACCAAATTCCATATCCTCCCAGAAGCGGCTGAGGTCTGAAGACCCATCCACAGAGGAAGGGAACAGTCCTGTCTGCCATGCAGACTGATTTCAAGATGCCCAAGAAGGAACAGACTTAAAGTTTAAAGGAGGGGCGCCTAGAGGGCACAGTTGGTTGAGCGTCTGACTCTGGATTTCAGCTCAGGTCACGATCTCAGGGTCGTGAGATCAACCCCACGTTGGGCTCTGTGCTCAGCGGGGAGTCTGTTGGAGATTCTCTCTCCCTCACCCCTCACCCCCACTCGCTCTCGTGCTCTCTCTAAAATAAATAAATAAATAGCCTTAAAGCAAAGCGGGAAAGCAACCAAGAGAATGAAAAATGAGACAATGAAGGAAGTAAAGAGAGCCAGAGAGAGAGAGTGGTTCGGCTCTCCATCTCCAGGGGCTCCTGTTGGGCACAGAAGGGATGTGCCCAACAGGAGCCCCTGGAGATGGAGAGCCGAACCACCGCCAGGGACGACGTCTAAAACTATAACCCAGAAATGAAAGACGCAATCCACATCTTGAACACCCATCCCTGTGGCCCTCTGCAGTGGTTACCCAGAAATGATGAATGCTGAGACATCCCCCGAGGAATCTCTTGTGTTTCCAAGATAAAGCAAACACAACTTACATGAGCAAAGGAACTAGCCTGGCAGACTTTTCGAAAACAACAGCAAAGCAAAGCAACCGTGCGGCAACAAAGAGGGAAGATGCCATAGAAAACAGGCAGAGATGGGAGAAAGTCTGGGTGGAGGATTTTCTATGTCTGCAGAGGAAGTGTTTGTGTTCCTACAACACTGTGGCTGACGAGCCTTGGAGCCCAAGACGGTGAAGGACCCAGGACAGGACAGGGGATCCCAAATCTGTCTCCCTTTGCTGTGTGTTCCGACTCCAGAATGGGATAAAACCAGAGCCAGTGCCTCACATCCCAGAGGGCTGCAAGCCAGAGCCTTCTGTTCTCTTCCCAGAGAGAAAGTGTTTGCCCTAGAAGGACCTCCCCTGGCCAGGTGGGGTGGGTCCGGACAGCATATGAGCCCCAAGACCACTCCAGCAATGCAAAACTCCCATTTCACAGGATTTCACACCACAGTGCCCACATGGACACAGGTCATAGGGACCCACACGGAGGCCTTCTGTGAATAAATCATGGGCGGATCCTCCTCTAATCCAGAAACCTTGCACTCACTTTCAGGATAAAGTAAATTAGCAGGGACGAGAATGTTCGGGAATCCAACCACAGAGTCCTCCAAGTGCCCAGGCTACAGCCAACAGTTCCAAACATACAAGAACTCGGGAAATGCTGCACCATAAACCTTTCCTGAGGAATCTACCAGAAGATCAACTTCATCCATCTGAAAAAGTGATAGGGGAAGACTTTAGGAAAAGGATGAATGTGGGGAGGAGGGCAGGAACTTACCTACTAATGTTCGAGCTGTGACAAGGCAGGAATGGGGGCACGTCAGAAACAGAGAAGAGGGATAGGCAGCCAGCGGGAGTTGGTTACCATTAAAAACCGGCAAACCAACAGTGAAATGTTAAATAAGAGAACAGGAAGAAAAAAAAAAAAACAGAAATAGGAGCATTTAAAAAGTACAAGAACAGAGGGACTCATTAGAACAAAAATACAAATCTTTTAAGAAAAACAACAAAAACAAAAGAGCAAAAAACACACATCACACAGCAAATATTACAATACGCATGTAATTATAAAGTAGTACACCAAACACATAAGTCATATTAATAAATGTTAAAGGGCTTGACTCGTCTATTAAAAGAAAAGGATTTCCATTTGGCTCACAAGCAACACCCAGCTATATGCTGTAAACAAGAGACACGTGCAAAATGAAGTGAGTCCAAAAGCTACAGTTAGTGGGACTGATTAAACTAAAGGCATGTTAGGCATATAGAAGGTGCCAGAAAGGGGGCGGAGATCCAGACAGCAGTCAAAGTAGAATTGAAGACAAAAAACACTAAACATGACAAAGAAGGACTTTTTTATGCAAAAGGTACAATTCCCAACAAAAATAAAAAGTTATGCAACAAATAACACAATAACCACCTTTATGAGATGAAAACTCAGGACTTACAAGGAGTCATGGAAGCACGCTGATCACCGGAGACTGTCCCCCAGAGCAGGACAGACCAAGTGAACAAGAAGGAACATGTCAGCACAGGTCTTCCAAAGGCAGCAGGAAATAGAGTCAGGACCACAGGAGGCTTATCAGGGGACACCTGTCCAGGGTAAAGATGGGGACACAGGATCGGTCAGGAAGAGCCTCAGACTGGGAGATGCAAGTCAGACACAGTCTTCACCAGTCCGAGGGGGGGTTTCAAAGCCTGCATAGCAGGAGCCCCACGTGGGGCAAAGCTGGCCAGGTGCCAGTACCTCCCTCCCACCAGCCCCTTCACTGCTCTTGTCGGAGATGCCCAGGAGCAAGGTGGCCTTGGTGCAAACGTGACAGGTCCTGAAGGTGCTGCAGCCGGAGGGCATCAGCCACCTGCTCTCCTCACAGCCGAGCTACAGGTTCTTCCTGGAGGGGAGCTTTGAGTGACACATAAGGATATAGAAGAGCTACACGCAAGACCAGTAGACAGAGCTTGTGGGTGTAGCTAGTATTTGCACACACACAGCCTGGAGGATCCCAGATGCACCTTCTCAAGCATTCATGGAGCATTCCCAAAAATAGATCATGGATTAAGTCACTAAAAATTAGTAAGCTCCATAAAGTAGAAATATTACAATCAACACTCCGTGATCACCATACAATAAAACTAGAAATTATTGACAAAATGAAAAATTTTGGAAAAAAACATTTTTTAATCTGTAAAAGAATTTTTGGGTGAAAGTGGAAAGGCACACTGAAATTACTTTAAAAAAAATAATGACAGTGAAGATACATAATATTGGTTCCATGGGATATACTTAAAGCAGTGATCAAAGGAAAATTCAGAACTGTGAACACTTTTATCACTAAACATGAAAGAATGAGAAAAGCAATAAAATTCCCAGCTTATGCAACTAGAAATAGGACCATGGAAACCAAAAGAAAGCTCAAGGAATGAAATAATAAAGATAAAAGTAGAAATTAATGAGGTAGAGGAACAGAAAAGCACTCGACCTAATTAATAAATCAAAAGCCTAATTTTTTTAATTAACAAAATGGGCAAACTGCTAACTAACCTGATCATGAAAAAGCAAAAGCTCAAATACACAAAATAAGAAATGACAAGAGAAAGCAACTATTGGAGAAGAAGAAAACTTAAAGTCATGGGACTAGTTTGCAGACATCTCGGCAAATAAATCTGAAAACACTGATGTTACGGGTTAAATTGTGTCTGTCCCCCGTCCAAAAAAGGATATGTTGAGGTCCTAACCTCCAGTGCCTCAGAATATGATCTTATTGGGAAACGGAGTTGTTGTCAGTGCAATTGGTTAAGCTGAGGTCCCTCAACTCACTTTAACTCCTTGGCAAGAGTGAGCCCCTAATCTGACTGGTATTCTGGTAAGAAGAGGGGAATTTGAGGCACACACACATAGAGGGAAGATGCCATGAGAAAACAGGCAGAGATGGGAGTGATGCATCCACAAGCCAAGGAATGCCAAAGGTCACCAGCAACATTAGAAGCTAGGAAGAGGCAAGGACGAATTCCCTACAGGTTTCAGAGGGAGCATGGTCTGGCTGACATCTTGTTCCAGACTCCCGGCCTCCAAACTGTGAGACAATAAGTTTCCATTGTTTTAAGCCCCCCTGGTTTGTAGCACTTTGTTATGGAAATCCTAGGAAACCAATACATGTGATAAAAGAGATAAATTCCTAGAGAAATACCTATTACCAAAATTGCCCTGACTGGAGATAAGAAACATTAACAGAATAATTTCAGGAAAAGAAATGAGAACTTCCCCCCAAGAAAAGTCCCAGGCCCAGATGGTTTCACAGGAAAGTGTTACCAAATTTTCAAAGACCGAATAGTTCCAGTATCTCATAAATTTATCCACATCACTGAAAAGGAAGGAAAACCTGCAAGTATAACATTGAAACCTCAATCTTATAAAGACAGTATAAAAAACAGAAACTGCGGAGCAGTCTCGCTTATAAATATTAACGCAAGAGCACTAAGGAAAGTATTACTAAACAGAATGCAATACCACACAAAGAAAATAATGCACCACAGCCAAGTGGAGTTTATTCCAGGAATGCAAAACTGGCTCAGTATTAAGAAATGGATATGCCACAGTACACACACAGAGGGAAGACTCCATGTGAAGACATCTATATATAGACCTTGTCCTCAAGCCTGCATCTCACTACATGTGGAAACAGTAAGGAATTTCCTCTAAGATTAGGAACAAGGCAGGGATGTCTAGTATCTCTGCTGATTCAATATTGTACCAGAGGTATTAGCCAATGCAATTAGACAAGAAAAATCAAATTGAAGCATAAGTATTAGAAAAGAAGTAAAACTATGTCAATTTTCAAATGATATACTAGTATTTTGTGAACACATCTAAAGAACAAATGATAAAACTAACTCAGACAATAAAATATTCCAATAAGGTGGCAGGATACAGAATTAACATAGAGAAACCGATAGCCCTCGTGTATACAAAACACTAACCAGTTAGAGGACATAATGGTACAGAAAACCCCAATTACAATAGCAACAAAGAAGATTAAGTACTTAGGGACAAACTCAGCAAAAAATGGGCAAAATCTATATGAAAAAAACCTTAAAAATGGTCCTGGAAGACAAGCTAATGGAAAGACATCCCCTGTTCTTGGATAAAATGGCTCATCACAAAGATATCAGTTCGCTTTCAGTTCATTTATAAATTTACTGGAATCCCGGAAAAATCCCAACAAGGTTATTTATAGAGCTAGACAGGTTAATATTGAAGTTCATATGGAAAAAAATATATACAAATAGTACCAGAAAAACACTGACAAGATCTGTCTCTACCAGATCTTCAAATGTACTGTAAAGCCACTTGTGGAATGGAATAAAAGTTCAGAAAGAAACACGTGCACATATGAAAATGTAGTATGTCATGAAGATGACAGCTCGGATCACGGGGACAAAGATGGACTCCGTGTGTGTGTGTGTGTGTGTGTGTGTGGCAGATCTGTGCATTTCTTAACATGTTCCATGCACAACCCCATCCACCAACACAATCAAACTGCAGAGGGCATTCACGGGCTTCCTTGTGATATCACTCTACAGCCCCCCAACCCCTTCTACCTCCAGACCATAACCCCTGACAACCACTAATCTGTTCTCTCTCTTGCTGCATGGTTCCAAAATGTTTTATAAATGGATTCATACAGTAGGAAACTCTTTGAGAATTTCACTCAGCCTAATTCCTAGTTACTATGTGTATCAGTAGCTTGTTCCTTTTTATGACTGAGCAGTACTCCCTGGTGTGGATGAACTAGTTTGTTCAACCATCCACCTGCTGAAGAACATTTGGGTCATTCTTAATTGGGGGATATTACAAACAAAGCGGCTGTGAGCATTCATGGACAAATTTTTGCATGAACTTAAGTTTTCATTTCTCTGACATAAAAGCCAAAGAGCACCATTGTTGCCCCAAAGTAAGGACATTCTTCCTTTTAAAAGAAACTGCCCAAAAAATCGATAAATTGGACTTCATCAAAATGTAAGACCCTGTTAAGAAGGTGATAAGACAGGGCGCCTGGGTGGCTCAGTTGGTTAAGCGACTGCCTTTGGCTCAGGTCATGATCCTGGAGTCCTGGGATCGAGGCCCGCATCGGGCTCCCTGCTCAGCAGGGAGTCTGCTTCTCCCTCTGACCCTCCCCCCTCTCATGCTATCTCATTCTCTCTCTCAAATAAATAAATAAAATCTTTAAAAAAAAAAAAGAAGGTGATAAGACAAATCACAGGAAGAAATACTGGCAACCACTATTTGACTAAAGGCTTGTATCTAGAATTTATAAAAGAACTGTCAAAACTAAACAGTAAAATAACAATAATAGTCCAACTAGAAAATGGGCAAAAGACATTTCACTGAGGAAGATGTCCAGATGGCAACTAAATGTGAAAAGCTGTTCATACAATTAGTAGTTAGGAAAATGCATCAAAACCACAATGAGCTGTCACTACACAGCCATCAAAATGGCTAAAATAAAAAGTTTGATAACACCAAATGCTGACAGTGATGCAGAGAAACTGGATCCCTCCTACATGCATTGCTGGCGGGGGCAGAAAGTGGTGTGGCCACTCTGGAAGCTCGGCGGTTTGTTCTAAAGACAGACTTTTTTTACAAAAGGCAGTGAAGCAACCAGGCAGCCATGTGGGAAAGATAATGAGACCCTTACCTCACACCACACACACAACCAAGGTCCAGATGGCCCAGGGATCCAAAGACAAGCCACACCAGTGCCAGAAGGAGATGGGGTGAGTCCTTGTAACTTTGGCGCAGCAAAGGGGTTCCTAACTAGGACTCAATATCCAGATGCAATAAAAGCCTGATAAACTTTACATGGGCAAAATACTATGAAGTCAAGAGATGACTGACAAACTGGTAAAAAAAAAAAATACATATATATATATTTACAAGTCCTGTCATAGACAAAGGGTTAATATTCCTAACCTATTAACAAGTCTTAAATATTGAAGGGGGAAGAACAACAACCCACTAAAGCAATGGAGAGAAGATGCAGACAACCCCCAAAAAGGAAGCGAAGCTGGTCCTGATGCTCAACCTCACACAGGACTCTCAGATGACGGAATTAGGATGCAGATCACCAGATAATGCAAACGAAAGCAGCCTCAGGGTCCTCAGATTCAAAAAGGAAGGCCCTCCGGACACGGACACGGGCTGCCACTTGGAGGACACGTGAGGAACGCGCTGCTCGGTGACATCAGCTGTCACGAAGGGACAAGGACTGTGTGATTCCACTCACACGAGGAGTCACATCCACAGGGACAGAAAGTAGACGGGGGTGGGGGCTGGCGCCGGGGGCTGGGGAGGGGGACAGAGCCTCCGTTTGGGGACAAGGAGAAGGTTCTGGAGAGCGACGGTGGCGGCTGCACGACAGTGTGAATGGGCTTCGCGCCCCTGAGCTGTGCACTTGGAAGTGGTTAAAACTGTAAAGTTTATGTTACGTGGATTTTACTACAATAAAAACAAGCACACGAGACCCCATTTCACAGGGATGAAATCAGAAGGGCATGACCACACGCTGTGCATGCGGCTGTGAGGTATGAGGCCTGTCCTCTTGGATGGGGACCTGGGCAGCATCTCACAGAAGTGGGCACTTACTCCTGACCACCACCCCCGTCCAGGGGTCCACCCCCAAATACACAGGTGCACCGTGACTCGCCGCAGCGGCATTGGGGGCCGCAGGGTACCACGGGCCTACCCCCAGCCAGCCATAGGAGAGCGCCGGATACAGTATGACTCCCTGGGGGGCTCGGCAGCCTACCCAGAGGGGTGAAGACCCCCGTGAACCTGGGGCTATGGCCTGCCGTCCAGGGGACATCTGCAAGTCATAAAAGCAAAGAGCAGAAAAGAATCTAGCATGCTGCCTTTTGCGCAAGGAGGAAATAGAAAATCCCATGGAACTACATGGATCCGCTCATTTGTGCAAACAGAGACACAGGAGGAGTAAGTCGGAGAGGCAGGAGGCTGTTACCTATGGGGCTTAGGAGGAACGGGGAATAACATGGCAGGGTGGGATGAGCCCACGGCTTCGCGGGGGAGACACTCCTCCACACAAACCTTCCCGGGCGTCGTTCTGACTTTGAGAACGACGTTCATGGTTCGCATACTCAAATACAAATAAATGAATTAAACATCAATAAAAGGAACCAGGGCTTCTTGGAGAAATAGCCAGTAAGAGAAAGAACAAAACAGTCCCGAAATCCAGAAGTGGTCAAAGGAACACAAGACCACTCCAGCAAGCCCCCCCCATGGCAAGAGGATTAAGTTAAAATGGATAAAATGAGAACTCAGGAGTTTATACTGATGCAAATATGCAAAATTTATAAAATATGGATTATAATACTGATGTAAATAAGTAATTTAATGAATACATGTATAAATTATTAAAATATTATTTTAAAACTATTAAAATCAACATTTTTAAAATCAGTGGATAGATGCACCAGAAGCTCAGACACAGCTGGAGAGAAAGCCACTGGGGGCGCAGATTCAAGGAGTCGCCCAGAAGACAGCCAGAGAGAAGGAAAGGTGTTTGCACCACAGAAGAGTCAGGAAGGAGAGGAGGTCAGGTCTAACGTGCTCTGACCGGGACTCCGGGGGGACTGTGTCGGGGTCCCCCGGACCACCCCGGGGTCCATGACTTACCAGGAGGACTCACACAACGGGGGGTCTGGTGGTACTCACGGCCGTGATCGACCGCAGTGAGGAGATGCAGAGCTAGCTCAGCCAAGCGCCGAGGTGCGTGGAGTCAGGTCTGAGGACACCAGGCACCGGCTTCCAAGAGTCCTTCACCAGGGGGGTCACAAGGCCCCAGGAACAAAGACGGGAAGAGAGACCACACACCAAATCCTGATTTACGCCGGGTCCACCCAGCGGCTGCCCAGCATCTCACACCGTTCCAGGCGAGCGGTTACCACGCACATCGAAGCCTTTTCTCCGCTCCTCACACTTTCCTCCGTGAGGATGAACTCTTCAGAAGCATTTTTTCATTTTGAAACTATGGGTCTGGGGACTCTTGATTGCTACGCTACTGCAGTTTGGTGGAGGACGTGGCCCCGCAGGACCCACCGCGCGGCACCCTGAACCGTGGTGGTCTGTGCCCGTGCCCGGGGGCACTTAGGGAGGCGTGGCCTTTCATCGACGCCGTGGCCACTGCACCCGGGCCATGAACCGCTTCGCCGTGTTCTTCCCATCTTTCCTGCCCTGGCTCACTTTCCGGATTGCTTGCCAGTCACACCTGACCACTGAGCATTTGAAACAGGACCAGCCCAACGGGTCTGAGACACAGTTTTACATTTCATTCCATGTCAATTAGTTTAAATTGAAAGAGCTACACGCGGCCAGTGGCCACCTGCTGTACCAAGAGGGGATAAACGCTGGCTTGTTTAACACATGACACCGGGAGGACTTGGTTCTGTTTCTAACACCCGCACACATTGAACCCCAGATGGGTTAAAGACCAGAACGTGAACAGCAATGCTGCAGGAGTTTTAGGAGACAACAGAGAGAATGTGCTTACAAGATTGGCGAAGCAGCAGATTTCTTACCGCACAAAATAAACAAACAATAAAGGAACATATTGATAAGCTTGTCCAGCTTAAAAGTAAGGCCTCTGAATGTCGAAAGCATAGAGGAAAGCAAGCCCAGACCTGGAGAAAAATATTTGCTGTGCACTTGACTAATGAATTATTAGAATCCAGAATATATTTTTAAAAACTCCTATAAAAAGCAATTTAAGGGGTGCCTGGGTGGCTCAGTCAGTTAAGCGACTGCCTTCGGCTCAGGTCATGATCCCAGGGTCCTGGGATCGAGCCCCACGTCGGGCTCCCTGCTCGGCGGGGAGCCTGCTTCTCCTTCTCCCTCTGTCTGCCTCCCTGCCTACTTGTGCTCTCTCTCTGTCAAATAAATAAATAAAATCTTAAAAAAAAAAGCAATTTAAAAAGGGAAAAAGGATGCTTCCCAGTTGAAAGAGTGAGCAGAGGATGTGGTGAAGGGGGCCACGGGCTATCGGTCACCCTTTGTTTCTAGAGGTGACCCCTCCTGGGGCAGGAGTCGCAGCCTGAGTCATCACCCCATCGGTGGCCAGCCGTGCACCTGCTGTCACTCACTGGGCACTTAGATCCTCCCCCTGGTTCTTGACAAATTCAGGCCAATCCATCTTCCTCCGGGTGGCCAGGCTAGAGGCGCCCAGGATGCGGGCACTGATGAAATGCCTCTAATAGTGAACATCCATGTGCCCGTCCCATCGGGCTCAGCAAGAGCAGGGTGGCTGCAGACCGGCTGTCCACCAGCTTGGACGAGACCCTGGCCTGAGGTCTCCACGACAGGCCGACAGATGGAGACGGATGAGCAGGGCCAGCTCTGAGACCCCACACAGAGCCATGGAGCCACGGAGCCATGCTGAGGTGAAGGGCCTGGCCCTGCGGGAGGGTGGGGACCCTCCCTTCCTCTCCTCCCCTGGGTCCGGCCCCACACAATCCAGCCAACGCGGCCAGGACTGAGCGGCTGGCCAGGCCCCTCCTGTGAGTGGACAGAGGCCAGAGCCCTTCTGACCTCATTTAACCCATTTAACCTTAATTACTTCCCATCTCCAAATGCAGCCACACTGGGGCCTTCAACAGAGGAACCTGGGGGGGGCACCATTCAGCCCAGAGCGTCGTCCCAGCCCCTGTCTCCCAATGCCTCTGTGGGGCTCCCTGCCCGGCCCTGGGGGTGGCTCAGCCACCCAGCACCCACCAGCAGGGAAGCAGGGTGGGCACACATCCTTCCCATGAGCAGACCCACCAGGGGCAGCTTACAGCCCGGGACCTGGAGCAGGAAGGAGCCGACACACACGGGTCGACAGCACCCCGGGATTTGCACAGGATCCACACGGAGGGGCACTCAGGCAGCAAGGCGGGGCAGCCCGATGCTTCCGGGCAGGGCTTCTCCCCCTGGGGCACTGCCGAAGGAGGCAGCAGGCTCCAGGCCGCACCCTGCCAGGGTCGGGAGGCCCTCTCCCCTGAGCCCCCCACCCCGGCAGGGTCCCTGTCCACCCAGCTCAGGCTGCTGCCTCCGGGGCTGCACTGGGCCCCCAGCCAGCTCCCGGCCAGCTCCCCAAGACAGGTGCCTGTGGTCCCGGTGCACAGAGGGCAGAATTGAGGCCACTGGGGACGTTCGCCCCTTCGTTGTGGGGCCGCGGAGCACCCCCCTCTGTGCCTCCTTCCCCGCCCCCACAGGACAAGCAGGGCCGCTGACACTTCCCGCGGGCTACTGACCTCCTGCCTCTTATTTTATGGGTAAATTAATGTTGTATACACGAGCACACTCCCGACCCAGCTGAGAAGCTGGAGTGATGGCCGGCGGGAAGGCGTAAATTGTCAGGCGCGCGGCTCCGGCCGTTGCCGCATGTCCCCCCTCCCGCTGACCTTTATCCCCTGGTGCACAGAGCTCCAGACGCTGGGGGCCCATTAATTTGCCCGCCTTCAGGACAGACTGGACTTCGTGGCTTTTCTATGCAAATCAGTAAAAAGCCTTTTGCTATCTCATTTAAATCACTGAATAATTCACCAGGCGGGGCCCCACCCTCAATTCTCTGCCCTGGGAGGGAGGGGCCCGGGCGCTACCCGTCAGCAGTCCACGGAGCGGGCAACCCCACCGACGGCCTGGGCCACATGGGTGCCAGGGAACTGACAGGGGTCCCAGGGGCTCCGCCTCCTCCCCCAGCATCCTCCGAGACGGGGGCCAGCAATGACCTGAGCCAGCCCCATTATGACCCCTGGCCTTGCCCCAGAGCGACCCTCCCCTAGGTCTCGGAGAGAACAGACAAAAAGGAGAAGGTGTGCGGCAGAGGGCCTGCCCATGAGCCAAGACGCCCCGCAAGGCCCACTGGAGTGCCACCCCTCCACCCTCCACCCTCCACCCCTGTGCTCCTCGACCCTCCACCCCTCCACCCTCCACCCCTGTGCCCCTCCACTCTCCACCCCTCCGCCACACAACCCACACCCTACGACCCTCTACCTCTCACCTCCACCCTATATCCCTCACTCTACACCCAACACCTCTCCACCCTCTACCCCTCCATCCTCCACCCCTGCCTCCTAAACTCCCACCCTACACCCCTCCACTTCCATCTCCACTCCTCCACCCCCCTCCCTCCACCCCTCCATACTCTACCTCTCTAACCCTCCACCTCCACCCGTCCACCCTCTGTTCCCCCTTCCCTCCCTCCCTCTCTCTACTCCTCCATCACCTTACCGACCATCCATCACTGCATTCTTCCAACTCCTTCCCTGCATTGCTCTCTCCCTCCATCCTCCCATCCCCCATCCTGCACCCCACCTTCCATCCATCCCCCACCAGCTGCCCCGGATGCCCACCATGTGCTGGGCCCTTTGCAGAGCATGGGGGTACTCAGGCCACCCTAGACACCAAGCGGCCCCCGCTGAGGGAGGCTGACCTGCTCCACAGGCATTCCCCTCCCCCATGAACTTGCTGCTGTTGTCCTCAGGAGGGTGTCAGGACTCCACGCCCCGAGGCCTGGGATGCAGCCCAGCGCCACCCTTGCCATTGCCCCCCACAGACTGGGCCTGCAGGAGGAGAAGCAGAACCCTCCCCAGAGCCGGGCATTCTGCTGAGCCCTGCCAGGACATTGCACGTCCCCTCCCCGCCCTGCCCTGGGCTCAGGTTCTAGTCCTTTCCTGCTCTGCAGGTGAGACTCCAGGAGGAAGACCACTGAGCAGCCAGTGGGAGCCTCCAGGCCTCAGATCAGAGCCTGCTCTGCGCAGCTCCTGTTGAGGAGGGAGGCAGGGGCGAGGGCTGTGGCCTTCGGGTGACCAGGGCCCCAGGCAGGGGTACAGCAGAGGCCTGTCCCACAGTGGAAAGTGCCCTTCCCAGAGGCAGATCCTACGTGTTCGGGGCATCCTGGGGACAGGAGGATGGAGAGGGCGCCCGGGACCAGAAGAAGGGCCTGACCTCAGTCCGGTCCAGCGGCCCCAACACCACAGACTAAACGCCTAGACACAGACATTCCTTTCTCACAGTTCCGGACGTCCCAAGTGTGAGGTCAAGCTGCAGGCAGATCCCGGCTCCCTCTTACGAGAGCACAGACTCCACGTAGGGGCCCCACCCTCCAGACCCATCTAACCCTGACCACCCCCAAGGGCCCACCCCCAAAGCCACTGCATGGGGGGTAGGGCCTCCACGTGTGAATCTGGGGGACACACACGTTCAGGCCACGACAGGCCTCGAACACCCTGCTGCCTCCCCATGGGAGCCAGGTCAACGCAGCAGAGACCGGTCCGAGCCTCGGTTCAGAAAATCCCTCTCCAGAGAAGACGAGGGGGTGCATCTCCGCGGCCACAGCCTAGTGCGGCTGACCCCACACCGGAGTCCCCAGCCAGACCCCAAGGCCTGAGCTTTACTGCCCACCGACCTCTGTCCTCTAGCCTTCCGGAAGCTCTTCTTCCCAGCTTATTTCTGAACTCAGGCAGAGGACCCGAGGGGCATTCCTGATGGAAAGAGAAACCACCCCTTGCGCAGGGACGTCTGCTGGGCAGAGGCGCTCAGTGGCGCAGACCGCCCAGACCCGTGTGAGCTCACTTCCGACGCACGCCTGTTCAGATAGCGACCCACGGAGCGACCCACGGTTACCTCCTTCGACACCGACACCTCCGCCCGAGGAGGAACACAAGCCTCGCTTACGTAACGCGCAACCTGTCTGGGCCTGTTTCCCTAAAGCGCATGCGCGACGTTACGCCCGCCTCCACCCACGATGACGAGGCCCCTTCCTGAGGATTCATCCTGACCCTAAAGAAAAGGCATCCACCCGCCCTTGCTCGGGAGTCACGGCTTTGGCACTTAGTCCCCGTGATCTCTGTACTCGCTGCAAACGCAGTTTCCTTCTGTCGGTGACTCACCAAGGAGCGAACTCACGTTGGTCCCCTTCTACCTGCACCACCCACCCTGCCTCTGCTGGGGGCACAGGGTCTGGGGGCTTGCTGGGTGCCCCTCCGTGAGCCCCCAGGCCTGTGAGATGACCTGCCCGCAGGACAGCGCACACAGAGCCCGGGCTCCCCCTCTCCCCGGGTGATTCCGGGTGATTCCGGGCTGCCCCCCAGTCACCCAGGACCGCTCCCCGCCCCACACACCCCCTCCCTCTGCCCCCTGGCCCTCACTGCTGCCCCAGTCCCACCCCCAGCGCCCGGCTCCCCGTGCAAATTGTCCACAGTCAAAGAACAGGAAAAGACACTGATTCTCCCGTTTGGCTGCGAACGGCGCTGGTGCCCTGAATAAAGGGGGGTCACCGGAACCCAACAGCGTGCCTCCGCCTCCCTCCACGTCCCAGCTACGCACGCGGCTCACACTCTGACATCCCTGAAGCAGGAATCACAGAGTTAATCTGCTGGTGTTTGGGCTCCTGGCAGAGCTTCTAAAGCCCCTGGGCTCCCAGCGGGCAGGGCTGTCTTTGCTACTCAGGAGGCCTCGGACCACATCTGAGCTCCCAGGAGGGGTTGACCACCAGAGAGACCACGCGGGGCAGGGGCGGCCCCCAGAGGGGAGGGCTGGGGACAGCGATCCACTCCATCATGACCACATGATAGGACCCCGAGAAAAGCTGGACGCCAGGTCTTGGGCTCGCTGCCCAAGGTGAACACAGGAATGTTCTGGGCGAATGGTGTCCCAGAGTCGACAGGGACAGGCCACGAAGCTCAGGCCTCGAATGCGTGTCTGCTCACTGGGCCGCTCCTGATCTGCGTCCTTTCTATGAACACTTCCATCCCAAGTGCCCGGCCCTCCTGGGCTCTGTGAGTCTGTCTATTGAATTATTGCACCGGGGGATGGGGGCCACAGGAACCCCGGGTTTGTAGCCAGACAGTCAGAAGTGCAGTGACTCAGCGTCCCTAACACGTGTCTGAGGTGGGGGCAGTGCCGGTGGGGACCGTGCCCCTTCATCAGCAGGGTCAGGACAGAACTGAGCTCAGTACCCCAGGCAGGGTAGGACAGAACACAGGACGATCGGTGTCTCCCAGTGGACACAGCACTTCCCATCCCAGGCCGTGGGCAGCGGCGTGGGGAGGGCCAGTTCACCTGCACGCACAGCCCCACACGTTCCCCGTGGCCGGGACAGCCTGGACCGTGAGCCAACAAGACGCCAAAAGGCCATTTGAGGAAGAAGTGTGTCCGGATGCCTCCCCCTGACGTGCTCTGGAACAAGGAGGAAAGCGCCAGCATCCACGACCAGATGGGTGTCAGCAGCCGGGAAGGGAACCTGGAGCCACGGTGCCACGTCTCCAAAGCGCACTCCCCACGCTCCTGATGGCACAGGGAACCAGTCTGTGCAGAAAACAAGGACAGGGATGAGTCACGTCCAGGAGTGACGCAGGGGAGTCTTTCCTGACAGTGAGGGCACTTAGGGACCACCTGACTCATCTATTTTGCTTTTATTTTGGGTTTTACGTATGCATCGAGGGCACTATGAAGAAATTCTATGATTAAAGCAGTCTTAAAAAAAAGTCTCAAGAATCCCCGGATGAACGTGAAACAGAACTTCTGCACCGTGAAGCTCTATGTCAGTTTTGTAGGCAGCATTTCGTCTCTCATAGAGGTACATGAAATAATGGTGCACCTTAAGATCAACGGCATTCCACAAAACGTGGGTAAAAATGGGAATAACGCACAGTCCGGAGAAAGGCTCTCCCCAGATCCGTCCATTGCTGTGGCTCACGGGGTCCCCCAAAAGGACTAAAAGGGCAAAACACCCCCAGGAGAGTGTCTCCGCAGACACAGCAAGGGACTGGATGAAGTTCAACACCTACTTATAATTTCTGGAAACTCAAACAACATCCTTCACTTGATAAAGTCTATTCCCCCCTCCAAAAAAAAACCCTTGAAATACCAGACTTGAGAGAGAAATCCAAGACACAGTCTCTTCGAGAGCCACAGGAAGTCAGGATGTCCCTTGTCACCCTGGTTAACATAATTCTGGAAGCACCAGAAACGCACCGCGAAGTAAGGCGCGTGAGGACTGGAAGGCGCTGCTCGTGGCTGATGTGACTGAATGAACCAACTACTGGAACTAATGAGACTTACACGATAAACTGAGAGCCTGACTGTGCCGGCAAAAATCACCCAGAAAATAAGATCGCGCTCACAGCAGCCCCTGGGGCCACGGAGCCGCTGGGAACTCAATCACCCGGAACTCGGGTGCCACCACCAGACATGCGTGACTCAGCACGGACTGTTGCCCCCACCACGCAAATCGCGGTTCCAGCAGGCTTTTTAAAGAAACTTGGCAATCTGGTTGTAAAGTCACGGAGGAAGGATGAAGGCCCGGGAGCAGGGGTGCCGATTGCGGAACGAGCAAGAGACAAGGCTGGCTGCCTCAGTGTGAAGACAGACCGTGATGGCTACACACGCCATCAGCCACGGGCCGCGTGGTGCCGACCGCGGAGCAAGCTGGCCCTGCGCAGGCCTGGGGACACGCAGACTCCTAAAGGGAAAGCGGGGCCGCGGGGCCGGCTCGTTGCACGGGAGGTGCATCTGCATTCCCACATTACGCCCTATAAAAAGCCCACTCCAGATGGACCGGAGGCAGAAACGTAAAGGAAAATGTGAGAGCAGCCGTGGGGGCTGGCCCGGCATGTGGGGAAGGGTTCCAGCAACCCACAGAACACAGACCCGCGGGCAGCTCACCAGCCAGCCGGAGAAATGCCCTTGAACTGCACAGCTGCAACTCCCGCCCCCCGCCTGGCCCGACCGATGGGGTCCGCAAGGACACGGGCAGAGAGGACCATGGCCCGTCGCTGGAGGTCACGCGGCATCACCACGTGAGAGCGAGGACACATGTGTCCCGTGGCCCAGGGGCCCTGGAAAGGCTCAGCCATCTAGAAGGGCAGAGCCAGGAGGGTCCTCACCCCCCAGACTTATAAATGGCAGGGCATTATGGGCCCCCACTATGGTTAGTGCAGTCCGGGGCCTGCCAGATGGAGCCCTAGGCAGACGCGCCTGAAGGTGAACACACACAGAGCCCCTCCCCCGCCTGTGGACGGGGCCCAACCTGGGGCTGGGGAGGGGACACAGAGAAGGACATGTTGCGTGGACAGGCTGCTGGAGCGTGGGCACTGAGGACCGCCAGTGACCACCCCACTGAACTGACACCCAAAACCCAACAAGGACCGACAAGACGGCCCAGACTGGAGGACAGCAGAAGGCAGGCCGGAGACCCCCGCCACCTGCCCATGGGAGGCCCCTGCAAATCCCTGAGGCCAGCCTACTTCACCTCTTCTGCCATACCCTCACCCATGGCCTCTGCCAAATAAATCACACTGGAGTGTACATGACTGATAGATTCCTCGGGGGAACAGCTCACGGTGTGGAGTTTGCACCCGGCACAAGAGCCCATGGGGACTTTGCCACCTTCTGACCGGTCCCAGGGACCACTCTGGGCCGCTGAGCCCCACCGGCAGGGGCAGGCCAGGTGCTGGCGGGGGCCCCCCACTGCTTCCAGCCCCCAGGCCCTCCCTGGAGACCCCGCTCCCCACCCCACCACCAGCCCCAGCTTCAAACAGGTTCCTGGAGGGGGAGGAGAAGCAAGCTCCCTCATATAAATGTTTAATTGGGAATTAATATTTATGAGGCTCTTGAATGAGGAGGCCGAGGGCTTAATAAATATTAACAAGGGATGAGTCTCTCCCCCACCCCGCGTTAATACCTCTGTTTGTGCAGCATCCATTATTCACGAGGCCCTCCTCCTGGGCTCCCGGGGGTGGGATCACGGGAGGAGGCCACGGGAGGAGGCCACAGACCGGCCAGCGCTCCGCGGGGCGGGGTGCGCACTAACCGCGCGGCTGCCCATGGGCGCGCCCCTCGTCAGCACCACGGAAGCCACGTCTCAGCCCCGCCCCCAGCTCCACGCGGGCTGCCGCGGAGATGCTGCCTCCCCCAGGAAGCCCTCCTGGCCTGCGCGGAGGAGCAGCGTCGGCCCTGCTCCCTCGGGCTGACTGTGCTCCTCCCCACAGGCCCTCATCCGTGGGCCGGGAGAGCCAGGCCCGCACCCCGCGGCTGGGTGGCCCGCCCCAGCCGGTCGGAGCGCCCTAGAGCCCCGGGTTTTCCGACTGGAAGCGGCCGGTGAAGTTGGGGGGTGGTCCCCGAGGCCGGGGCCGTGGGTGGAGCTCGGGCGCCCTCGCGTGGCCAGTTTGGGCACGACCTCGCGAGAGGACGCGAGTGGAGACTAGGGGGTCGCGCCCCGAGCTGAAGTAGACCCGCAGGGCCGCCACGCGGCGCTGACCGCGTGACCTGCCCCGGCTTCCCTCCCGACCCTGCTCAGAGACCCCCTCCTCCAGCTGCCCGCGGATGCTCCTGCCGGGACGGGATGGAGCCCAGAACCTCTGCCTCCCCGCCCACCAATGGAGCCCACCCCCACAGCCTGGCAGCTCCAGCCCTACCTCCCTCCATGCACACGCTTCTGTGGGTCACTGTGCCTGGGGGTTCACTCCCATCATCCCTGGGGCGCCAAACCCTCTGGGGAGTCTCACCAAGGGCAGCATCCCCCAGGCCTGGTCCCTGGGCTTGTGGTCCCCCTCACCCCAGGGCACATGGGTCTGTGGACTCCCATGGGAGATGCAGGACAGAGCCCCACCCCTGGCCCCTGTGCCCACCCCATCCCTCCAGCCACCCCCACTTCCCGTGGGCCACCAGTGCCTGAGAGGAGGAGGCAGGGAGACAGCCCCTCCAGAATGGGGGCACAGACAGACCTTGCAGGCTTGCTGGCTCAGGTGGGGGCTGGGGCCTGGCAAAGGCAGCTCCCCCAGGCGGGCCAGCACCAGTCCTGCCCTCATCCCACTCATCCTGCACCCTGACTCCCAGGGCCGCCTCCCCAGTCCACTCACCATCTCCTGTCCCCTGGATCCCCCTTGGTGCTCACCTGCCCCCTCCTGCAACACATACCGCCAGAGGGGTCGTCCTGAAGGCCAGCTCGACCCTGGCACCACCCCGCTTAAAACCCACCTCTGCCTTGCTGTTCTCTAGAGAGAGCTAAGCCCACCCCGCCCTGCCCAGGCTCGCCCCTACTGCCCCCTGCACCCCTCTGACGGCTCCTCAAAGCAAGCTCATCTCCGGCCTCAGAGCTTCCTGCCGTGCTGTTCCCTGCCTGGAACCGGCTTCTCCCTCCCTTCACCTGGGTTTCCCTTGCTTCAGTTTAGAGCTGAGTCACCTCCTCCCGCAGGGGAGGTCCCAGGGGAGGCAGGGCCCTCTCTCCTCCCTGTCGTGGTCATTAGTGGAGTCCAATGAGCCGGGACGTTTGGGCCGCGGGGCATAGGAGAAAGTGCTTTGGGCAGCCGGCCTCCCGGTGGAGGGTGGAGCCCCGGCGGGCAAGATCACGCTTCTGGCCCGGGCCCTGTGCCGTACAGACGGTGACACACACGAGCGTCTGCCATGACCCAAGCCCTGTGTGCGGCCACGGGCCAGACCTTGATTCTGGGAGGGCAGGAAAGACCCCATGGGGCAGCCACACCGGTGATGCGCTGGTTGTGCTGTTAGTGATAAATCCTGACCAATCTAGTCCTTTACTTCCTAATATCAACATACAACTGAGAACCCGGCTCGTCGGGGAAGGGCAGCAGGACGGAAGTGAGGAAATGCACGAGGCAGGAAGCAGAAGGAAAGCTGGAAAGGCCACTACAGGCCGTGCAGCAAACACGGCTGCCCCGGGAAAGGAACAATTTTGGAACCCGGGAGAGCTCCCAGGAATCAGAGACGCGGTCGGCGGCAAAGCTCCCCGGGAAGGACCTCGGGGCAGAACAGCCAGAGAAAGCTCCGTGAGCAGCCTGGACGATGCACTGACGTCCATCTCCGCCTGAGCCGTCAGGTCAGAGGCGGGCACGGAGACGGGCGGCAGGCGCTGTGCCTTTCCCCCTGCCCGGCTCCCACTCTAGAGCCTAAGAACGTCAGCCGTTCATTCTCCCAGTCTCCCCGGAAGCAAGGGTTGCCCCATGAAGGCAAAATATCTGCTGAGGGGCTCCTGGGCAAGAACTTTGCTCTCCTGTGAAAGAGGAAAGGCTGGTGAGGAATCTCCTACACCTCACGGGCATCCCCTGCTTCCTGCCTTTAAACACAGTGTGCATGAACCCGATTGCTGGAGCTCTGGCAGCCAACTTGTGGTCGAGAGGCAACAAGTCCACGCACTTAGGATGGCAGCACAGGAGGATTCGAAAGCCGTGGTCCCCATGATCAAGCCGCTGAACCCACTCTGGGACCACCGTCCTTCGGCTTCTTGATAAATAAATGGCAAATATCCACAAAGTAATAAGGCAAATGTCCATGTGGTTTAGGCCACTTACACTCCCGGCTTGTTACCTGTAGCTGAACAGACTGTTCCAGAAAGGGTCAGATACGATGTAGCAAGAGCAGGTGCAGTAGCTGTGCAACAGATGCCCTAGGAGGACAAAATGGGGAAAGAAATGTTGTTAAAACCAGTTTTCCTTATAGGAAGATTCAATCCCAAGATCGCCCTACAGCTCGGTGACTACACTTAACGAGCTTGTACTGAGTACGGGGAATATTCCAGAAGAGATTTCAGGGGTCCTAGATGTAACTAGGGCCTGACCATAGTCATCACTTCCCGTGTAACATGCATCGCGTCATCATGTTGCACACCTTACCTGTATATAATTTTATTTTAAAATAAAATGCATTTTAACCTTCAAATAAAAACGTCTAACTAAAAAGAGAGAACACTTTTCTGATCTGAACAAAGACTTGAGGTCTTGTCGTAATGACCACCGACCATCAGGCAGGAATGACAGTTGAAAGAAGCAAGAGGTCACATACCCAGCACGTGCAGGTGACAATTCTGAACTCCAGAGTTGAAAGGGACGGGACGTCAGGGGGAGTAGCTGTCTCCTTCATAGACAGTGGAGTGCCATCCGCCAAAGGGAAGTAGCTTTCAGAGGAGAACTTTGGGGCTTAGAGCTCTAGGCCCCAGCCGGCCATCGTTCAGACGTGAAGGGGAAACGGTGTTGTCCTCTGACCTCTCTGGGAAAGCGAAACCACTCACGTGTAGACAGTAGCAAATACAGAAGGTAAACTGAAGAAAGGGGGAAAAATGGAAATCAAGAAATGATGATGAACAAAGGAACCATAAAACATAAACTCTTCTTTTTTTTTCCTAAAGGTTATTTTTTTTCAAAGATTTTATTTATTGAGAGAGAGCGAGCACAAGCAGGGGGAGCAGCAGAGGGAGAAGCAGATTCCCCACCGAGCAGGGAGCCTGACGCGGGGTTCGATCCCAGGACCCCGGGATCATGACCTGAGCCGAAGGCAGACGCTTCACCAACTGAGCCACCCAGGCGCCCCCAACATAAACTATTCTTAATAATTACCAGCCACACTATCATAAGGCCCTAATGTGATTGCTGAGAAATGATTTCTCAAAAGGTAAAAAGCATTCACAGCAGCTAGAAACTAAAATTCTGGAAGAAGCCAACCAAACAGAAGAGATTAGAATGCAGAACACATGCTAAGTGCCCTCGCGCTCAGGGCGAGGAAGGAGACACAGTTAATCTGCAATGCGGATCGGAAACAGGCTGCTTTTGTTTCTAAAATATAGGGCTAACCATGAATAAAATACACATGGAACGTCGACCTTCCCAACAGGCCAGGTGTCCTTCCTGACTCTACCACTCACCCGCCCCGTGACCTCGGGAACTCCCTTCATTTCTGCAAGCCTGGGAACAGGAATGTGTACCCACAGGATGGGCACCAGGAAGAGATGCACCCGGTGGGCACTCGCCAGAGTGTCGGGGACAGATGGTGGGGCCCAGGGAGCCCCAGGCACAGATCAGATAGCCACACTAAGACCAAGCACGCAGTCCGCACAATAAATGTAAATGCAGTAAATTCCCCAGGAAAAGACAAAAGCTCTCGACCATGGATTGTTTGGTAAGTCCAGCTGTGTTGTTCACAAGGGACACACCAAACACAAGATGACACAGTTTGAATATATTATGACGAACAGAGATATACCAGGTGAGTCTTTTTTTTCTTAAAGAAGGTAGAACCAGTGGCAATATTACGATCAGACAAGGTAGATTTCAAGGCCAGAGCACTCAATGAAATGAAGGGAGCTCTTTATTTGGATAAAGAAGGCCCTCTACCCCGTCGGCAAGCCCTGGAGGAGGCCGGCCTCTAAGGAGACGGGAAGCCCTCTGTGACCCTTCGAACGGAGCATCCCTGCACCTGCGCACACGCCATGGTGAACTCCTCAGAAGGGACAGGGTCTGCAAAGCCAGGCCAGGCATCTCAGATCATAAAGACAAGCTGGGTGGGGCCACAGGCCTGCTTGCAAGCAGGACCTATGCGTAGAGTAGAAGAGGTTCTCTGGAGAATCCTCCGATACGGGGGATGTGTGTGTGTGCGCGTGTGTAGAAGGATTTATAACGGACTGGCCAGTGCAGTTACAGAGGATGATAGCCCCGAGATCAGCAGGCAGCAAGCTGGAGGTCCAGCAGAGCCGACAGTGAGGTTCCAGGCTGCGTCCAAGTGCAAAGGCAGGAGAAGACCTATGTGCCGGATCAAAGACAGGCAGGCAGAGGGAGTATTTCCTCTTACCCTTTGTGTTTTATTCGGTCCTTCAGCTGCTTGAGGGAGGCCCACCACGTGGGGAGGCCATCTGCGTTACTCAGCCTCCCAATCCCATCCAGAATCAGCTGCATACCCACAATACCCCTGACCCCACAGCCCAGTCACACCAAACTAACCATCACGTGTAGCCAGCCTGCCGTCCGTCCCAGAATACAGCTGGGGTCAGCTCGGCGGGAGCTGAGCTCCTGGCATCTCATCCTGGTGCCCGTGATCCCTCTGAGTGACCAGGAGGCCCGGCTTCCCATCACAGCTGTGGCCGATGGGTCTCTCCTCACGAGGTCCGAGCCACCTGGCAGATACTGCCCAGTCCGAGAGGCTCCCGAGAGCCTGTGCTGGCTCAGTGGGGACACGTCAACCTGGTGTGGCCGCAGCGAGCTCTACAGTCATCAGATCAAGCGTCCCAGCTCCATGCAACTCGGGAGCCGAGCCCAAGAAGTCCCGGCTGATGACATCCCAGGCCTGAGCCTTCCTTTCTCCGCCCGCCCAGCGGCTCCCGGGAGGGACCGGGCACAGCAGGGGTCGGAAGGAGGGGCCCCCACGTTGGCTCAGCCATCACTACGTGCTTCATGCTTCCTGGTTTCCGAGTTTCCTTCGTCTGGTATGAGTCTGGGGTGGTTGACTTTGTTTCCTAGGAGCCTTCGGGAGCCAGGCCCCAGTCTTGCAGGCAATTAAATTTGGAAATTAGGTACCAGGGTTGGCAGAGAGCATAGCGGAGCCCCAGCAGAGCCAGACGGACACGTCCACGGAGCCCGCATCACAGTTATTACCCTTTTGCTCCCAAACACATGGAGAAAAGCTGCCAGCGACCCAGGGAGACCTCGCCCGCACGGCAGTCACGGCGGGTGATGAAGACCTTGCGCAGCGACTGCCAGATCAAAACGAGTGAAGGAAAAGAGGGTATTAGCAGAACGATTACCCACCGTAGATTAGTAGGTATACAGGCCTTGGCATTCAACAAAGAAAGAGAGTGCATTCCTTTGAAATACCAAACGAAAAAGGGCATGTTGGGAATCCCCAGACACCTGGGTGGGTTCCACCCGGGGAGGGGCGCGGGCAGCCGTCCCTGACCTCGCGCGGGGAGCACGGGGCCAACAACAGATGCGGCTGGGGTAACATTGTAACCTCCTGCCCGCTCGTGCGCCCGCCGGCCCTGCCCGTCCAGGCTGGGTGGTCCTGCTGCCGCGGGGGCGGGGGAGGGGGACCTCGCGGTCGCCTGCCCCTGTGACCCGGAGGTTAAAGGCCGTGAGGCATTCACAGACGGCACAGCTGCCGCGGCTCGGGCCACGCGCGGCCCACGCGGTCTTCCAAGTTGAAGGGGAACCGTCCCATCACAGGCCCTGGATGCATTTGGTCACGCGGGCACGCATGCCAGAGACCACGACGTCGCCAGAGCCACAACCAGTAGCCGTAAGCCGTTCTGGCGGAAGTAAGAAAGCGCGAGTCTACGTAGACGGAACACAAGACCCACGCCAGGCGCCGGGCCCCCACCCCGAATGGCATTCAAGCGACACCGGTTCCTGAGCTGTCTGGCTTTTCCAGGGAGCACGAGACTTCTAACCCACGGAGGAGCAGAGACAGGCTTCCCATGCTGCGAGTCCTCCACAGTCTCCACAGCCCGGGGGCCGGGCCACCTCGCTGTCCCCCGCACACAGGGCCAGGGCCCGGAGCAGGAGGTCCTCAAGGTCAGGGCCGTGCCCACAGCCCAGGGCTCCTTCCACAGGCCACTCCCAGCACCACGCTCTGAGTGGACCACCCACGCGGGGCCCACACCGCTCCCCCTGTCCC
Source organism: Neomonachus schauinslandi (assembly GCF_002201575.2). Classification (NCBI taxonomy): domain Eukaryota; kingdom Metazoa; phylum Chordata; class Mammalia; order Carnivora; family Phocidae; genus Neomonachus; species Neomonachus schauinslandi. The sequence continues at coordinate 1,061,980 of NC_058411.1, read as the reverse complement.
CATCAGCTCTCCGTCCCTCAGGCGCCTCGCTTCTGGACACGTTTCGAAAGGAGCTGCACACATCTGCCCGCCCCTGAAAGCTCTCCAGCAGACAGACGGTTAACTACGTGGAGTTCCAGATTTGCTTACGGGTCTCTTTGTCCTTTTGAGGAAAGATGTGCGGATTACTGAGCCACAGAAGGGAAAGCAGCACCATCCGCGATCCACGTGGCAGGATGGCCCTTGAAAACACGATACTCAGTGACCGAAGCCAGTCACAAAGGATCACCTGCTATGTGACCCCGTTCGTAGGAGATGTCCAGAATAGGGAAATCTGAAGAGACAGCAGCTCAAGAGTGCGGGGGCTGGGGCAGCAGGGGCCGGGGTGACGCCTCATCTACGGGGACCTCCTGCGTAAGCCGCCCCAGCCTCGATACAGAACAGCACCGTCACTCCAGAACGTTCCTTCGTTCCTTCGCGCCCGCCCCAGGGGCAAATGCTAATGCCATCCTTCAACACCTGTCCTAGAACTCTGCTTCAGAGCACTCACGCAGCACGTGAGTGGCTTTCCTCGGCACATTTCTGAGATTCACCCCCGTCGTCCCACGTACCAGAAGGTAACGTCCACATTTTGAAAGTAAGTCTTGGATCAGTCTTCTGAATATATGTAACAAAATCCAAATATCCCGACGGAACGCCCACCACCACCAAATTAAGAAAGACAATTATTTAACAGGCATACATTTTTTTCTCCTTTACCTGTATTCTCAGCGTGCTCCGCCCACGCGCGGACGGCTATCCCAACGTGATGGGTTGTGCCCAGGAGCCTGCCGTGGGGCGTCGTCCCCCTCCCCACAGCTGAAGCGCGCGTGTGCCCTGCAATGGAGCGTCTTGCTTTTTCTTCTGTTCCTTCATTATCTTCAGATTCAGTCATGGCTGCAATTACTAGCTCACAAAACCACAGATTGAGAAACAATTTATATTATGCGTTTTGATAAAAAGGTTTTCGACAGCAAAAGTATATCTTAATTGGAAATGCATCTCTGGAGGGAATGGGTGGAGGTTTTCCCTTGTAATCCCTGTGCCCACAATGAATATTATTTATTGTGAAAAAAAGCAGTGTTCAGAGCCAAACTTCTCCCACTTTGGGTTTCAAAGATGCTAACTCTAAGCACCTTTGTTCGCCTAAGTACACTGGGGACAAAAGGCGTTTTGCTTCCGCGATTACAAATAGCACATTGATTTCGTTATCAGAGAGGATGGAGGCAGCCAGCTCATCTACAGGCCCACGGGCTGGCCTTGGCGTCACCCTCCGGCACAGAGGCGGGCCGGGGAGAAGCTGCCCCTGCATCGCGGGCGCCTGGGCAAGGCGGGACGCTGGACCTCACTCCCCCAAAACTGCGTGCCCCTGCTGGGTCCTCAGAGATCTCTGGGGACCTACCCCCATCCCCGCCGGCCCTGATTTGGGACCACCGGTCAGCGAAGACAAATGAGGGTAATGCCGCCTTTCGCCACCAGAGGGCGCGCCTCACCCCCCAAAAGGACGTGGGCGGGGGGTGAGCGGCAGGTGGCTCCCTGCACCTGCCAGAGAGGGCTCCCTGCACCTACAGGAGGCCCAGGTTTCACTGCACCTGCAGGGATGGTGGAGGGTCCCCAGCTCAGCCCCGCCCCTCTGCCAGCTCCCCATCCCCTAGTTGAGGGGCTTGGCTGTAGGCACTGGCCAGCCCCTTCCCCTTTCACTGGCCCCCACCCTGGGGCAGAGGCGCTGGGTCAGGGAGGACTGGGGACGTGATGATGCCATGCAGCTCTGGCACAATGTGGAGGCTCCCCTAGCTGGGTGGACCCCCCACCCCCACAAAGGCGGGGGGGCCCTTCTGCAAGCCAGGCTTGGCCAAAAAGGTCCTGAAGGTGGCTGGGGGTCAGGGACACCTGTTCTCTCTTCTGGCCCTCTGCAGAGCACCTGCGCCCAAGCTCCAGGGAAGGTGGTCCTGTGCCCCTTCAGGGGATGACTGGGCTGCCCAGAGCGGCGGAGGGAGGACCTGTTCCCGGTGCTCACCTAGAGCCAGGCCCGACCCAGCCAGCCGCAAGCCGTGTGACCTGCCTGTGGTCACTGCCTGTGGGGGTGTGCTTGGCATGTCCTGAGTCCCCTTGGGCACCCCCAGCCCTCCCACCTCAGGCTGACGGACGAAACCTCAGCCTCGAAGCCCAGAAAGAAGAGGGCAGGCGTGGGGGTCCTAGAGCCCCAGGCTGAAGCCCCAGCCACCCCGTGCAGCCCTGGGCCATCAGGCGGCATGCGCTGCTCAGGCCAGGGCCGGTGTCCCCTATTCCCTACACGTGGCAGGTCTGGCCTCCCCGGCCCTCACCTCCAGGCCTTGTCCCTCAGGGCCCAGCTCGTCCCGGAGCTGCCTCACCTCACCTCCTGGGCCTCAGCTCTCCCCTCTGCAGAGCAGGGGCATTGACGGCTCCCGGCTGGAAAAACGGTCTGTGCGCTCAAAGTGACCTCATGTGCCAGCACATAGTAGGTGCTCAGGAGGGGATGTTTCCCCTGCCCTGCCCGCCCCTGCACGAGCCCAGGACACCGTCCAGCAGGGCCACCAGCACTGTTGGCTGCCCTGACACTCAGAGCCTGTTGGCAGTCGCCTGACCAGACTGGACCCCGCACAGCATGGACTCCCCCATGGGGGCAAAGGCCTCCTTTAGTGGTCTGTGGGGACCACAGGACCCCGAGGGCTCCCTCCGGCCCCTGAGACTGTGCAAAACGGGCCCAGAGTCCCTTCCTTCCTGGCCGGATGGGAGGACTGACAAAGCAGTGTCTCCAGCAGGACCGCGGGGACTCCTTCGGAAGGGCCTGGCCTGGAAATCAGACCTATCTGGGAGCTGGGGGGGCTCCAGGTGGAGGGGCCCAGGGACCGGCCGGGGACTGGGAGTGGTGACGGGCAGAGCTCACTTGGGCAAGAGAGGGAGCTTCTGATGAGCCGCAGGGCCAGGAAGGAGCTCCCCGTCACGGGCATGTGAGCAGAGCTGGGCAGGCAGAGAAGCAGCAGAGGGACCCCGGACCTGGATGGGGCCTGCCCGAACCCCCAAACGCCCCTTCTGTCCCCAGGGGCCTCTCCCAGTTGTCCCGCGACCTTGACCATTGGAGCATCCCTCAGGACGGGTACCCAGCTCCCTCTCCAGTAGACACCAGCCTCCCCCTCTCTCGCTGCCTCCCGGGAGTGCAGGTGCCTGTCGTCAGTGCCCTAACTCGAAGTAGGCACCTCCCTTGCCCTGCCTGCTCCTCTGGGAGACCACTGTGGGGCACTATGCTGTGCTCTGTGGTACTGTGTGATGCCAAGTGGTGCTCACAGGGGCCAGAGATGGAATCCCTACAGCTCCCCAGAGCTCCACGGTGTCTCCTGGCCCATGGGCTCAGTGCCCTCCACCCACACACACCATGGCTCCATCCACCTGGATGGCCGTTTTCTAGGATTTCTCATAGATCTTTTAAGGCCTAAGAGTCCCAGGATCTAAGAATCTTACAAACCAATTGTCAGCTGCCCGGCCTTGTCCTATTTCCTCGGAGCCCGAGGAGGACGGGCGATGTGCCCCCGCCTCTGTGATACAGCGACCGGTAACAAGAAATACGCATTTGCTCTACATCCTGTTTCTGGCTCACAGTTCCTCAAACCCTAGGGAGTTTCTAAGTGAGGAGGGCCATTAGGGTGTCTTTGGCATGATAATGAGGTGATGTTGGAAAGCCCCTAGGATGGGACTGGTTGCCAGGGGCCGCGCCACGTGATCAGAGGGCTGGAACATTCAATCCCACCCCCTGACCTCTGGGGAGGGGAGATGGGCTGGGGGTTCAATCAATCACCAACGGCCAATGATTTAATCAATAGTGGCTGTATAAGGAAGCTTCTATAAAAAGCCAAACAGGATGGGGTCGGGATCAGAGAGCTTCTGGTTGCTGAACTCTCGGAGGTTGGGGAGAGTGCCGTGCTCAGGGGGCATGACGAAGCTCTGCCCCTTACCTCCCCTCGCGCTACGCACCTCTGCGGTCCTCTGTCCCAGAGTTATAATAAACCGGTGATCTAGTAAGTGAAGTGTTTCCCTGAGTTCTGTGAACAAGTTAATTGGACTCGCAGAGGGGGTTGCTGAAATCTCTGATCGGTGGGTCAGAAGCACAGTGACCGCCCGCCACCAGCATCTTAAGTGGGGGGAGGGGCCGTGGGTGGGACAGAGCGTTTACCCGCAGGGTCCTGATGTAGTTTTGGAATGCAGATGAGGTCGGGAGCACATGGCCAAGGAAGAATTCTTGAGACATCTTTGGTGCAAAAAGGTGATTTTATTCAAGCACGGGGACAGGATCCGTGGGCAGAAAGGCCCGCCGCGCTGGGGCTGCAAGGGGTGGCTGATGATATACTTGGGGTTTGGGGGTGGCAAGGACACAGGCAGGTGTCCAAAAGGACTTTGATCTGTTAAAGAGGACTCTTGGGATACCGGAGGCCTGGCCATGGTTAAGCGAAGGTCATTTTTCCCTCTGGTAAAACATCAACACTGAGACAGTTGGGAGCTTCCTGGAGGGGAGGGGGCGGTTAGGCCCCCAGGAAATTGAGCTAGGCTATTGCTAAGAACGTTTTTTCCTTGTAAACCACTAAGACACTGGTGAACTGTGGGAGATTCCTGTCCTGCTGGACTGTGATCTCTATCCGGGAACCATTTGCAGCGGGGAGTGCCTGGGGCACGTCACACTATCCCACCTGTCACGGAGGGAGGGGTCTGGGGGTGGGGGGTCCGCTTGTGCTTTGTCCTCCCCTTGCCTTCAGCTCCCTCATCCGCCGGAGGCCGGCTCCAGGTGGAAGTGTCAAAACTGAGGGGAGTCGTAGGGTGCCCAGCGGATGCATGGGACCTGGTGTCAGAAGCATGCTCCCCCATAAGTGCTCTTAGCGAGCCCCCTGGTCAGAGCTTCACTTTAAACCCCCACCCACCCACCCACCAAGGGCTCCCGAACTACTAATCCCCTGGGCGTGGAGGCAGAGGGTGGAGGTGGGTGCCAGAGCGGCTGTCCTCCTGTTCTCAACAAGCCCTCATACCTGCAGGTGCATCCACCCCTGCAGCCTCACCCTGGGGGCCAGCCCCCCACCTCCTACTGTCCCCTCCCCATCTCCCTGCAGCCCCCCTCCTCCCACAACTCACCCCATTCAAGAACCTCAGTCCCCGGGGTTTCCCACTGGGGTCTTGTTTGGTTTTTCTGGTTCCCTAAATCCATCCTTATCTGCTGTGGTGGCTTCCCCAGGTTGAGCGGGAAAGAGCCCATATTCGCCATGAATCGGGACAGGACACAGAAGACAGGCCGTGGAGGTGCCCTGGTGAGGAAGACGGCCCCCGAAAGCTCTGCTCCGATCTCCTGCTACCTGAAATGTCACTGCATGATGAGGTCTTAGCCCCTGCAGAGTGGGCACCTGTGGCTGGTTAGAGGGGGCCCCTGGGACACCTGCCCATACGTGGATGAGGTCATTCTGTCATCTCTGGACAGGGCCTGGGGAGCGCGGGCTGGGGAGGCTGGGACCACCCCCCCACCAGCACGCTCATGCACACACACAACCTTCACCATCTTCTCACGTGGCATTTTCTTTTTTTTTTTTAAGATTTTTATTTTTGAGAGAGAGAGAGAGAGAGCACGAGCACGAGAGTGGGGGAGGGGCAGCGGGCGAAGCAGACTCTCCGCGGAGCAGGGAGCCCGATGCGGGGCTCGATCCCAGGACTCTGGGATCATGACCTGAGCCCAAGGCAGACGCTTCACCGACTGAGCCACCCAGGTGCCCCTCTCATCGCATTTTCAAGCTGGGAAGGAAAAGGAATCCAGGGCAGGGAGGGAGACTCTCCCAGCTTAAGTTATTCACCAGCCTCAATCAATAAACAAGAGCCCACGGCACTTATCAGAAAGTGTTTGAATTTCTCTTTGACCAGAGAAGTAATCATCCCGCTGGACCCACGTGTCCTACTTCCAAGGGGAACGCGCTGTCCCCACGGCCCCAGGCCCAGGACTGGGCCCCTCCCCACGGAGGCCCCACTGAGGCCCTGCCAGCACAACCCTGGAAGAAAGAAGCCAGGAGGGACACCTGGGTGGCTCAGTCAGTTAAGCGGCTGCCTTCGGCCCAGGTCATGATCCCAGGGTCCTGGGATCGAGTCCCACATCGGGCTCCTTGCTCAGCAGGGAACCTGCTTCTCCCTTTCTCTCCCTCTGCTTGTGCTCTCTCTGTCAAATAAATAAAAATCTTTAAAAAAAAAAAAAAAGAAAGAAAGAAGCCAGGGAATTCCCGGAGACTGAGCCAGAACCCAGGGAGGGGTGGACCTGGGGCCACCTGCCAGGGAGGTGACAGGGAGGGTGGGGATCCCCGCAGGAAGCTGCCCCTCCTGGACCCGGAGCACCACGATCCTGTCTGCAGGCCCTGGTGTGGTGGCTGTCTGTTGGGGGGCTGCATCATGTCCCCCCAAACTCACCTGTTGAAGTCCCAATTCCATTGTGGCTGGATTTGGGGACAGGACAGGCAGTGATAAAGGTTAAGTGAGGGGGCGCCTGGGTGGCTCAGTTGGTTAAGCGACTGCCTTCGGCTCAGGTCATGATCCTGGAGTCCCGGGATCGAGTCCCGCATCGGGCTCCCTGCTCGGCAGGGAGTCTGCTTCTCCCTCTGACCCTCCTCCCTCTCATGCTCTCTGTCTCTCATTCTCTCTCTCTCAAATAAATAAATAAAAATCTTAAAAAAAAAAAGGTTAAGTGAGGTCATGAGGTCCTGATCCTCGGGGCTGGTGCCCTTATGAGAAGAGAAGGTCCAGAGCTCGATCACTATGGGAGGACACAGAAAGGAGGTGGCCTCCGCAAGCCAAGGAGGGCCTCCACCTCCCCAGAACCTGACTGCGGCACCTCGATCTTGAACCTCAGCCTCCAGAAATAAACATCTGCTGTCTAAGCCCCCGGCCTGTGGTGCTATGTTAGAGTAGCAAGTTGACCGAGGCCAACAGCAGGCCCAGGGCCCCAGGCGCAGCCCTCAGCCCCAGGCTGAGCTCCTCTCTGGGGCCCTGCAGCACTTAGCCCCACCCTCACCTGCCCCGCCCATGACGCTGGTTAGACAAGTCACCCCATGGCCGCTAAGGCCCCAGCCGGGCCCCGAGAATGGCTGACACCGTGTGTCCCCACCCTGGAGTGCAGTCCCTTCTCCCTCCCAACCCATCGCAGGGCAGGTGACATCCCAGTACAAAGGCCTTCTGTGCCTTTGGCCAGGTGACCCCGAGGTGACCTCCTTGGCTCCCCTCTACGGCCTCTAGGGAGCACCTGGAGCAGGGCGAGGATTTGCCGCCCACCTGGCGCCCCAGCCCCGAGACTGAGTGATCTGGGCATGCCTCTCAGAACCTCGTGTCCATCCTCTAGCCTGGAAACACGTTCCTCTGATTAATCTGTTATCCACAGCACACTGGAGAAAGAGGCATGGAGGAGCTTCGTGAGAGGCGGAAATTCTCCCCATCTTGTTCCGGGTGTGGGTCGCACGGGTCTGTCTGTCAAACCTCTTCAGACTGCTCGCTTTAGGCGTATGGACTTCACCTAAGTTGTACCTCAAAAACACAGCCCAACAAAACAGTCATTGTCTTGGAAAGTCAGGAAATAGGGACAACGAGAACATAGTGAATACCCAGAGCGTGATGTGTACGCAAACACACCATCACCACCACCACTGTGGATTTTGCTAACTTCTGTCAACCACAGAACGTGATCCTGTTTCCACCAATTCTAACACAATATTCTTCATGACTGTGTGACTTAATACCGCATGCATAAACCACGTGTTTTTTCAACAAATTCCCTACCGCTGGGAATTCACTGTTTCTAGGGTTTTCCTTTCAACATTGTAAACTGCCATCCACATCCTGGAGCTCGATCTTTGTGCACATTCTAAATCATCATCTTGAGGTAAGTCCCAGGATTGGTATCACTGGGGCAAAAGGCACTCATGTTTTAAAAGTTTGAGTTTTTGTGTTTTTTTAAATGCCATGTGGAAAGCAGTGATTTCAACAGACTTTCTGCTCCTGCCTTTCATTGGATCTTTATTCCCCGGGGAGGCTGGTGGTGCTGGGCATGGAGGGCGGGAAGGGGCGGGTCCCCCGTGGAAGGCGGCACTCCTGCTGGCGACCGAGAGGGGCCGCACACACTAGAGCCTCGCAGCTAAGTCTCAGAGAGCTGTGGGGCTGTGGAGACCTAGCCCACTAGGGGAGAGCCCACACAGCCAACGATGGTGGCCATCCTGCTACCAGGAGCATTTCTCAGTTCCGGGCGCTGAACCAAGGCCTGGGCTGGGCCCAGGCAGGGAGCCACAATGACAGAAGGAGAACCCAGAGGAGCTTTCCACAGCCACAGGGGCAAAGGTGACAAAACTGGAGGCTTCGGGGTCCTCGGGCACACCGTTGGTCCCACCCACCCCAAAACACTTGTGAAATCTTGGTGCAGTATCCAGCAGGAGGCTGGGCCCCACCAGGCTCCTGGTTAAATCTCTGATGAGACCAGTCCCTGAACCGAGTCTAGCCAGAGCAAGACCGAGTCTCACCAAATGACTCTCCATCCTGCTCTGGTCCATCCTGACTGGGCTGTGGGACCCAGCCCTCCTCCATCCTAACTGCCCGAGGGTTGCTCCCAGCAATGGCCAAGTGGCTCCAATTGGACCAGGTCTGGTGCAGAAACATCCACAATCACTGGAGATAAAGACAACTGTCCAACAGCATAGAGAACAGCCATACCCAGACAGAGGCTGTAGGACATGGACACTCAGGACACAGGACTCGCTGGGTAAGTGTTCCAGGCTTGTGCCTCTATGTCTGAGAGCAGGCCAAAACCCTGATGGAACCCACAGGCTTGCTGGCTTGAAGAATCAGAGGATGTAGTTGGGGGTGACCACAGCAGCTGGAAAGTGAGGGATGACCCCAGAAAGGGAGCCCCAAATGCTCCCTGAGGAATTCTGCTCAAACTCCTGGCTGGTCTGTGAGCTACGCTTGCACAGGACAGATTCCAAGCAGCTCAGTTAAGATTTTACACAGAGGGGACAGTGTTTACAGTTTGAGTCCAGTTCAGTTAACCCCTCAATAAAGCAAACAAACAAAAAGAATGCTCTGAAAGAGAACACAACAGAGCCCCAAACCCCTACAACATATCAGTCATGATGTGCAGGACACAACCCCAAATCACTAGACACACAAAGCGGGAGGACATGTGACCGACACCCAGGAGAAGCCAGAAGACAAAGGAATGGCTCCTCAGAGTGCAGACAGTGGGGGAAAGGTCAGCCAAAAACACCATCCCGAGGAGAAAGTGGAACAAACACAGAGAACCCGTCTTCCCTGGCCCTGCGCTAAGAGGAATACTGGAGGAAAGGCTAAAGGAAAATGATTCCAGGTGTAAGCCTGAGACTGTAGGAAAACGTGAGGACGTGATGACATTTGTGGACAAATTCAAGCAAAGATACACAGTGCGCAACAGTGCTCGTAACACTCTGTGGAGTCTGAAACACAAGTAAAACTACGGACATCACAGCCAGAGCGGAGGGCAGGTGGTGGGGCGTTTGCTCTACAAACATGCAGCAAAGCCTCAAAGACTTATGTCCAGAATGTGAAAATATGTCAAGAACGCCTGCAAATTAACAAGAAAAAGGTAGACAACTCTACGGGAAAATGGGCAAACAGACTTAAACGTCACAAAGGAGGAGTGTCCGGAGATCAGTAAACATATAAAAGGTGCCCATTTCACTAACCGGCCTGGAAATGCAGATTAAAATCCCAACGTCGGGCGCCTGGGTGGCTCAGTTGGTTAAGCGACTGCCTTCAGCTCAGGTCATGATCCTGGAGTCCCTGGATCGAGCCCCGCATCGGGCTCCCTGCTCGGCAGGGAGTCTGCTTCTCCCTCTCCCACTCCCCGTTTGTGTTCCCTCTCTCGCTGTGTCTTTCTCTGTCAAATAAATAAATAAAATCTTTAAAAAAAAAAAAATAAATAAATAAAAAATAAAATCCCAACGTCATACCACAAACCCACAGAAGGGTCAACGTGGAAAACACGAAATCTTCCAGTTATTGGCAAGGATGTAAACTTCACGGGTGACGGAAGCTGGCACACACCTGAGATTTACCCAGCACAAACGACACCAACCAGAACGCTCAGAGCAATACAAAGGCCAAAAGCCAGAAGGCCCTCCATCAGTAGTGACTCGGGTGAATAAACTGGGGGGCTGTTCGCCCACTGAAATGGCACAGACGACACAGGAGACCCGCTCCCAGACCTCACGCTGCACTGAGCAAGCAGACGCCAGGGAGCTCACACGGGAGGCTCCCCTTCCAGGAAGACCAAAGCCCGGGAGACAAATGGGGCCGATAGCCCTCCAGTATCCTTGCGCAGGGGTGCGGGTGGGAGGAGAAACGAGGAGAGTAGAGGGGCAGGACCTGGGGATGGTTACCTCCATTAGCACATCCGTCACAGGGTGGTTCAGACGGTGGCATCCGATGCATTTGTCTGTGAATATTCCACTTCGGGGAACGTGTCGGGGCAGAACCACCGGAGCTGCACATTCGGGAAGCAGAGCGAGGAGGAAGCGGGGGAGCGTGCCCTGCCCTGTGTCCACTCGGGGCCCAGTGGGCCTCCACCACGGCGGCAGAGACAGGACCACCGTCCCTGTGCGCTCTCATATCCGTGTCTTTCAGTCTAGGGAGATCCTTTCAGAACCAGTCTCCTTTGTAGTGATAAAATATTTCCCTGAAATTCAGCAATTCCTTCTGTTTAAACCCAAATGAGATTAATTCGACGTTTGATGTTAGAGTAAAGCACTACAGGATTATCCCATTCTGCTTTTCAGTGACTTCCATCCTCTCTACATCATATTTGGCTAGCAGGATGTCTGGAATAAGGCTTAGCAATTTAACAATGGTTATTTCTTAGTGGTCAAATTTAAAATGACTTCTACAGACTCTTTGTAACTATTTTACCTTAATATTTTAATAATAAGCATTTTAAAAAAAATTTCTTCTGTGCTTCTGGTTTAGCAATTACTAGCTGGGTAACCTTGAGAAACTCTCTTAACCTCTCTGAGCCTCCGTATTTACAATTTTAAAATGGAGATAATATCACCCAGTTCATAGATTTTGATAAGGATTAAGTTAGATCTTTCAGGAGGAATGTGGACGTGTCTATCACCCTATTGTTTCACCGGCTGAACAGGACGGGGTTACAGATAACACAGAATGCCCAGTTAAATCTGAATTTCAGACAAACAACAAGTAAGTTTCAGCCTAAGTATGTCCCATGCAGTATCTGGGACCTACTTATACCAAATATTGCATAGGACATACTTATATACTTATACCAAAACAGTATTCATTGTTTATCTGAAATTCAAATTTAACTGGATGTCCTGTATTTTTATTTACTAAATCTGACAACCCTACTCAAGGGCGTTGCTGTGACTTTGCCTAACTGGTTTAACAAGTACCAACCTGCACCCAGCACAAGGCAGGCTTTCAATAAATATCGGATGGATGGATAGATGGGTAGATGGGTGAATGGTAGGTGGGTGGGTGGTTGGATGTGCAGCTGGGTGCATGGAAGGGTGGATGGTGAGTGGGTAGGTGGATGGATAGATGGATG
>NC_058411.1:1038420-1050338 GCF_002201575.2 Neomonachus schauinslandi | reverse complement strand
GTGGGTAGGTGGATGGATGGATGGGTGGGTAGGTGGATGGATGGATGAGTGGATGGATGGATAGATGGATGAGTGGATGGATGGGTGGATGGATGGATGGATGGTGGGTGGGTAGGTGGATGGATGGATACTGGATACTATAATGGTTTTGACAGCAAACAGCCTTAAGTATCCCATGACAGTCAGGGTGAAGCAAAGGAAGTGCCTGCAGATAGGAAGAACCCCAGCTCGAACACATCTTACCATGTCTGGGATTAATCTGCTCAGCTTCTGTATCTATCAGATGGAAATGCTCTGCTGTGCCCCAGGCAGGAGGAAGCCCAGTGTGCTGGGGCATGGGCCAGGTATCCTTGACATGGGAAGGAGGGAACCTGCCTGCAGGCTTCAAAGCCTTCCCAGCCCCTACCTGATTTCACATAAAAGGTGACCTCTCAATTCCCAGCACCAAGGAGCTGCTCCCAGACAGCTGGCCACCCCTGTGGCCAAGGCCAAGCTTACCAGCTTCTCCCGGCTGCCGTTCAGAGTGCTGGTGTCCAGTCGGATACACCTCTCCCACCTGGAGGTCCTGAGCCCCGGGAGCCACATCTTTCGAGAGAGGCCCACCTCCATCTGTAGGGAAGGGGCTCCTACCGGTTGGTTGCGCCCACAGCACCTGTAGAGATCTTGCTAACCAGCCCTCCTCTTTTGGAGAGCTGCCCTCTTGTGGAACCAAGGTCTTCTGGAAAGCAGCCCACACCCCCGGCCCCCAGTCACAGAGAATGCCTGAGGGTAGAGGGCATCTCCCCGGGGTGGGGGCGCATCATCACCACATGGACCTACCTACAAGAGCCCTGGGCAAGGAGCAGTGGGGTGTAGGCGGACAGGGCCAGCGGGCGGGGGACACAAAGCGGACCAGGGACAGGGCGCCCCACTGAGATAGGAGCTAGGAAGAGGCCCCCTCCCATCCCCCTGGGACTTCGGTGGGACGATCCCTCTTTCTCTCCTTGCCTCCTTCAGGTTGGGTTTCTTGCAGCCAAAAGGCTCCTGCCTACTTCCGCATCTCTGAACCAGACCGCACAGGGTCGGAGGGCTGGCCCTCACCGGGACTAGGCTTAGCCCTGTGGGCACCTCCACCAGCCTCAGGGGCCAGGGTGCCATGCCCCACCGTCTGGTGGCTTCCTGCTGGCTCTGACATGGCAGGGGCAGTGCACGATCACCCCGAACACCCCTTGCCCCTCCAGCCCCATCTTAGACAAGAAGCCAGAAACCCAGAGAGACAAATAGCACACCTAAGAAGCCGGGGAGGGGGGCGGGGGAGGGGGTGGAGCCCTGTCTGAGCCCCTGCAGGATTCTTCCTGGCGGCATGGCATCAACCACACTCAACCCAGCCCCTCCCACAGCTGCCCAGAGTGGCGGTGCCAAGGTTCCCAGGGCCCCAGGGGACAGGGGACGTCTGCACCACTACAACACTTGGGGGAGGGGGTTTGGTACTCCATCCCCCTGTGCTGTGCTAAGCTCAGGACAGTCCTGCAGACTCTGGGGACCCTGAACTGGGGTAGGGGAGTCCCCGGGGGAATCCCCGAGAAGCCCCTTGGCAGGAGCCCCCCCGCCGCGTGGCCTGGTTGTCTATGAAGAGCATGGGACACCCCTCCCCACTGATCGGAGGGCCTGTGGGGGCCGAAGTGAGAGCTGCTTTGGGAAAAAAAACCCCACGCCTACCCCAGCCAGGCCCAGGAAAGGCCCGAGGTGAGGCGTGCCCCCTCCTCCCCCACCAGCCCTCTACCCGCTCCTCCTCCTTCTCTTCCCAAGGAGACAGATGGTGATGGAAACGGCCTCCTTCGTTTTCCGGAGGATGACTCAGACCGCAGCTGCTTCCTCAGCCCCACACAGCAGCCTGCAGCCTGCCCTCCCCCGTCCAGGAGCACCCCACCCCACCCCACCACCCCTCCCGGGACAATGCTGGGCAGAGGGGCTGCAGAAACTCTGCCCTGACACCCCCCTCCCCAGGCCTGGGTGGGGAAGGGCTGCGGGTCCCACAGCCTGGGCTGACCCCAGATGGCCCCAGCTGCACACCCATCCCCATCCGAGTAGACACCTCGAAGCCTCTCACTTCCCGCCCACCCGCTGACGTCAGCACCCCGGGGCAGCAGGAGGACCGTGTGTTCTGGGCTCCCCCAGTGTCCCAGGGTGGGGAGAGATGTGGGGAGGAGGGCAGGGGAGAGGCAGGGGCTGGGTGGCCCAGCGGAGCCCTGGTTCTCAGGGACACTGAGAGAGGCACGAGTGGAGGGGGAAGGGAGGGCTAGGAGGGAGCCCCGAGGGAGAAGAACAAGAGAAGTTTCCAGAAGCAGGAGGTCCAGAGGCTACTGTGGAATGCAGCAGGAACCAGACAGACCAGCCTCCTCCAAGGAAAATGTGAGCCAGAGCCCAGCAGGGCAGACCCACCCAGGGATTGCCCCTGGGGACATAAACCCGACCCCTCAATTCAGAACGGGGTTCTCACTCAGAGCTCAGGGACAGCTCTCCCCCCTGGAAGCCCCCCAGGACCGTTTGGCGGGACCCCTACCAGCTCCTTTTCCTCTCCCCTCCTGCCGTGCCACAGAACCTCCCCCCAGGACAAGGTCACACATGCGTGCACACTGTCTAGCCCGGGGTATGGAAATCGGAAGGCCGAGTTAGAGTCCCTCTTCCCTGCCCCGTGGGAAAGAGCAGCAGTCACCCCACCCCCACCCCCTCTCGTCCAGCGCCTCCCCCCACTCCCAGTGACTGCTGCAGAAACTGAGCTCCGGGAGGTTCGGTCCCTTTGCCCAGGGCCCTAGACCCCAGACCCCAGTAGGCTCTGCCCTCCGCGGGAACAGCCACTCAGGTAGGGCCTGGGCGGGTGGCCGGGACTCAGACGGGGGGCCTCCACCTTCCAGCCAGGAAGTCTGCGGAGGTCCCTGGGGCGCTAGGGCTCCCACAGAGGGTCCCCTGACAGCTGAGCAGACTCCAGCACCCTCCTTGTGTCCCTCCCTGTGTGCTGCCCCCGCACTTTGAGCTTCAGGTTCCCTAAGTCGGGAGTAACAAAAGCCCCCTCACCTCCTGACCAGGTCAATGGGGGGGGGCCCATGGACGGGAGGGGGCCCGGGTGCTGAACAGCTGGTTTTCTCCAGGATGGGAAATGCCGACTGCAGGGTGGAGCCCTGTTCCAGCAGGGACACCCAGATGTGACCTTTGAGTCAGGCCCTGGCACCCGTCCTCCATGTGGCCTTGAGCGAGCTCTTAGCCCCTTGGACCCTGGGTGCCCATCTGCTGACAGGTGGTGACACCACCTGGACAGAGCCGTGTGACAGTGGACTGGGCTGAGCCCCGGCAGGCACCCTGGGTCGCACGCTGAGCCCCCTCTGTGTGCACCTGCGGCTCTGAGCGCCCTTCCAGGGCGGGGCCTGGGGCTCCTCCCCACACTCTGCCCTCCGAGCGTCCCACTGCACATTCTGGAGCTGTGGGCACTGACCCACATCCTCACGCTGAGGCAAACCCCAAGGCCGGGCCGTGGCTGAGCCACCCAGGCAGGGCCAGAGGCCCAACCAAGCACCCGGGTCCCAGGCCTGGCAGGCCCTGCCAAGGGCTGTGGGGGAGCCAGCTGCCCCTGGAAAGACCTGACATGGGGTGTCTTGAGGTCATGGTTAAGCAGAACTGAGGCCTCAGAGGAAGTCAGCACGGCGGTCAAGAAGGGCTCCCAAGTGTCCCCAACCTTTGCAAACTGCCACGTGCCCCATAAACCTAAGCTGACCTCATCCACAGCAAATGCCGGGGGGCCTGGCTGGCTTCACTGTTGGGCATCCCTGTCTCCCGTGGTCTTTCTGGACAGTCAGTCAGGTGGCGGCCCATTCTCCCTGCGGCAGAAGCCGGAAGCTGACCTCCGACACACACTCAGGCCACGTGCAGACTCACACTCAGCTCTAACCCTACCAGCTCCCGCCAGGTTGGCCCTGCCTCCCTGCCTCCCTCCCCACACCCAGGGGATCTTTCCCCATAAGGCTGGTCCCCCTCCCCATCCCTGCTCAAGCCCTTTCTGCCCCTTCCCCTGCCCTCCCTGCCCTGTTCCCTGGCTTGTCCAGAAGAGCCTTCCCTGACTCCCCCAGCCCGCACCCCTCAGCTCCCAGGCTACAGTGGCCGGCTGGTCCACACCGGGCCGCTGGAGGGCTGCTCACTCCCACCCCAGCCTCCACAGCACGCCTCTCCTTTTCACAGACAGTGGAGGCCACTGCTCAGAGGGTGTCACACCCCTCCCGCCGTTTGACCCTCCAGCAGCCCTGGGTGGGACCCGCACCTCCACTGGTGTTCTAATGGGGCCCCCAGCTCCAAGCAGCAAGGGTGCCCGCCCAGGACCTAGCAGCATATGAGCACAGAACCAGGATCTGGTGGCTTCAGTGCTCCCAGGCTGGACCACTGGGCCACACAGCCTACCGTCCTCAGGGCATAACCAGCCCCCAGGCAGGTCAGGCCCACTTCTGGACTGCGGCTCATGGGCTTGCACTCCCCGTCTGCACAGGGCCACACAGGTGGTGGTCAGACTGCACCTGTCCCCCTCCTCCGGCCTCTGCACCCCCCACCTCCCACACATGCCCAGCCTGCCCATCCCTCTACTCGCCACCCCCCCAAACCAGCAGCCACTCCAGGGAAGCGGGTGATGATTCAGGCCTGAGTCAGCAGCTTTGGGAGAAGGACTTGGCCACCTCTTTGCCAGCACAAGGCGGGAGGCGGGGAGAGGAGTCCAGGCTCTGTTAGCTCGGGTCAGCAGGGTCCCCCGGCCAGCACTGAATCAGCCACAGCCCTGCTGGGTACTGGAGGCCAGAAATGCTCTCCTGCAGAAGCTACACACACAGGCCCCATCGGCGGGGAGGTGGGTCCGGACCACTGGGAGCCAGTGAGCGGAGGTCTCCTGGCTGGAGGATGGCCTTCTGGACCCACTCGGACTGCAGCCCCCACCCAGTGGAAACGGAGCTACAGGCTGATGCACTCACTCAGCAAACATCCCTTGGCACCCTCCACGGCAGGTCCTGTGCTGGGAGAGCAAACGTGGGGGCGGGGGCAGGGCGCCAAGCGCTGGGGCCATCCCCAACCTGGAATGCGCAAAGAAATGGCTCTAGCTCTCAGCAGGGAGGGGTGTGAAGGGCTCCCACGAAGCTAAAGCAGGGAGGGGGCCCCTTGCTGTCCCGCTTGCCCCAGCTTTGAATCTGGACCTCACGCAGTCGTCTGTGCTCAGTAAGTCAACAACAGACGCGATTTAAGATGGGAAAAAGACAAAGGGCATCCTGGTGACAGCCATGGGCAGGTGCCATGCATGTCCCTTGCCTCCGTGGACTCGATGTGGTGTTGGCTGCTGCTGGCTGGGCCGGCGTGGGCTGGGGACACGTCTGGAAGGACCAGCCATAGAAGGGCTCTGGCGGGCGCTCCCCCAACAGCCAGATGCCCCCGACTTGGCAAAGGGCGCAGCTGTGCACACGGTCGGGAGACCATTCACCAGCGCTCCGCCCATCATATTAGAACTAGGTTTTCCAGTTAATTTAAAAAATATGGCCAAAGGAATAAGGAATCGGTGGATTGAAGGAAATGGGGGTGCCACCTGGGGAGGCCCCAAAGGGCTTCCCTGGAGAGGGACACACACTGAGTCGGGGAGAGCCTGGGGGGGTCCTAAAGGGCACACATCACAGGGACAGCCCGGGGTTCATGCTGAGGGATCCCTGCAGAGCTAGGGTGGGAGGAACTCACTCAGAACTCCCCCACCCTGCACCTCCACCCCACACCCCTTCAGCCACACCTGGCCTGGAAACCACAGGCTAATCATACACAAGCCTGTGCCGGAAAGAGAGGTCAAAGTTCAGTGGCAGAGAAGGGAGATCAGGGACTCTCCCAGGGACCCGACTAGTGGAGAGGCAGAGAGTCTCCCCGGAGGGAGGTCCAGGAAGGGCCAGAGGGAGTTGGGGAGGGAGGGGGTCAGGCAGTGCGGGGTGGGGGCCGCCCCTGCAGAGCCAGCAGCCTAGGAACTGCTGTGGCCAGTGTCTGCAGAAGGACCAAATTGGGGTTTGAGCTTTTTGGCTTTTTTTTTTTAACTCTCAAACCTCCGGCTGCTGTACAGGATACATCCTGGGCCCTGCTGGTGCTGGGGAAGGTACGGGGCGGGGCTGAGGAGAGCCGGGAAGGACTGGGGGCAAGACCTGGGGGGCGGGGAGGCTTTGGGAGTGGAGCAGGCCAGCTGGGGCACAAGGAGCCCCTTCCCCACCTTGGACTGAATCTGTCAACTCTATCCATGGGACAGCTTAGGTAGGTGCAAACAGGTTCTCTTCCACAAAGGTGAAGAAGCTCAGCGCCTAATTCAGGGGTGGCAGGGGCAACATGGAGGCCAGACCTGAACTTGGGTTATTCGGGGATGACAGGTGGCTGCAGTGTTGGTGGGGCCCGGGGCAGGGCTGAAGGCCAAGGCGTGGGTCAGAGTGAGGCAGGCACCGGCTGTGATTCTATTCATAAATACCTCTGTAACAGGCTCCCTCCCTAAAATAAAACCTTCAAGACCTATGAGGCCCAGGCTTGGCACCGTGTCTCTAAGAAACACAGTCCAGGAGCCGAAAACCACCAGCAAGGAATTCCAGACTTGGTCCCCATCTCTCTAAGGACACCAGGTTGAGTCCAACCCAGCAGCCTAAATGCCCTTCTCTCCCTGCCCTCCGTGCTTCTCTGAGCCCCCTCCCCTTCTCCCCTGCCCCCAGCTCTGCCTCTCCAGAGGGAAGAGAAGACCCACCCCTGAATCTGCAGCTTCAGGGCCAAGGGCAGGGTGAGTGGGAATAGTCCTGCGTGGTACAGACCCTGGGCTTGGGGTGCAGAGGGTCCCAGGTGCCTCTGCACCCTCAAAGCCCTAAGGATCCCCCCGGGGATTCCATCTGGTGTGCCCCCAATTACTCCCTCCCCTCAGTTCCCAGGACCAGGGCTGCCCGTCCCACTTGTCCATCTAGACCTTCCCTGGGCAGCTGTGGCCACTGGGGGAGGCAGGGGAGGTCAGGGGCAGCGTGTCCCACTGGGGCTCTGCAGAAGCCCCAGGGCTGCTCCCTGCTTTGCAGGCTGCATCTCCAGCCATGACCCCGGGCACAAAGCCCCCTCAGGGCAGGCCACCAACTGCCTGGGGGACCAAGGGATCACTGGCCTAGCCAGCTCAGAGAGGAGCCTGAGGGCAGCAGGCCACAGACGCAGGGACCACAGACCCAGAGACCGGCCAGCTCTGCCCGCACCCCAGCCTCCGTGCAGCTCAGCGTCCTTGGCTTGCAGAGGAGCAGGTCCCCCGTGCCTGCCCCCAGCGGTGGGGCCCCCACAGTCTCGGCGGCCCTGGGGCTTGGCGGTGGTGGTCTATGGTCACCACTAACATCGGATTTGCTTCTAGAGGACCAGGGTCAGGGTCGGCCAGCCTCTGGCCAACATGTCACCGGCTAATCAACATGTGACCTGGTTCTGTGTGTGTTTCTGGTTAGAGACACCTAATTTAGTGTAGAATTGACCCCTGAAATCTGTGCTGACCCCACCCCCCGACACACACACACAGTCGAATATCCCCATATAACTTTTAACTGCCCCAAAACTTGACTGGTAACACAAACCGTCAGTTAATACACATTGCGCATGCTCTATGTGTCACACGCCGTAGTCTTACGATAGACGAAGCTGGAGGAAAGAACACGTAGCCAAGAAAATCTTAAGAAGAATACATTTACGGCACCGGACCACATTTACTGAGAAAGAATCCGCGTCTAAGTGGACCCACCAGTTCAAACCCGTGTTGTTCAAGGATCTGTACGCAGCGGGCTCGCTCCCTCCGAGCTCCGGGCCGGCCGCTCTGTAACCGGCCCCAGAAGGACGCCTCCTGACACACGTGTTCTCGGGAGGCGCGCCCCAGCCATTTCAATGGCGAAACCTCCAACAAAAGGACCAAAATGCGGAAAACGCGTTGCGGGACAGGCGGACAAGGACCCTTGCTCACAGTGTGGAGTGAGACCAGGAGGCAGGGCGTCACCTCCTCCAACCTCAGCTGGGGACCTGCTCGTCTGGGGACTCAAAGTGTTTGCGGCCCTGGGCATGTTCCCAAATGGCTGTGGTTTTAGGGTTAGAAATACGTGTTAACCAGTAGGGAAGCTCACAAACCATGAGTGTCCTATGAGTGTGTGTGGGTGTTCACATGAAGGGGGGAGAGGCCACTCCCTGACCCAAGCCTCTACTGACCCGCCTGGCCACTGTCCCTCCTGAGAGCCGCTGTGTGGTCCCGTCTCCTGGACCCCGGTCCCCGACCAGGGGTAGGCCCCGACTGACCCCAGCCAACAGCCTGGCACTCAGGGGCTCCCTGCAGTCTGAGCTGGGAACACAGAGGATCTTTGGGAAACTCTGAGGGGCTGCCGTGAGTGGGTACCGAGGCCAAGGGGTCACGGCACAGAGGGAGAGACAGGGACGCTGGGAGGCCCTGCCTCCCACTACAGCTCCCTGTCCGGAGGTGACCAGAGGTATGGTGTCCTTACGGACCAGCACAGAGGCAGAATGGCTGCCCGAGGTGCCGCGGCTGCTCTGGGGCAAGGCTGTACCCAGGTTCTCGCTCACCAGGTAGAACTAGCCCTGAAGCAGATGACTGGATGGACCAGTGGGTGTGTGGGTGGGTGGGCAGGAGGGTGGCTAGATGGACAGACGGACAGGTGGGTGGACGGAAGGATGGGTGGGTCAGTGGTTTGGCATGCTTTTGCTGACTCCATTCTGTAGCAGTGTCAGAGGTCATCTCAGGGCATCCCGGAAAGGACACAAAAGGAAAAATGTTTCAAAATGAGAGCAATAAAGGGCACTCTGGGTGCTTGTCCAGGGAAATGAAACTGAAGGCCAGGCTGCTGCCCAGGGTCTCTGGGCTCTTGGGTGTCCCCCTGGCACACTCAGGTTTGTCGCGGCTTTCACCTCCGCATCACACGTCAGGCAGGGAGACCGCTCTCTGAGAAATGCCCACGCCTGCCTTCCTGCTCCCAGCACAGCTCACACTGGCAGAACCAAAGCATGCTCACCCCAGTCTCCGAGTTCTGCTTCCTGACGGGAGGCGGTGGCCAGCTCTGTGCAGGTCCGGGGGGATGGGAGGGCACCCTTGCTCTGCTGGAGCGTGGAGGAGGGGCGCGTGCTCCCCCAGCGTCAGGCCCCAGCGCCACGCGGTCGCCGGCCAGCGTGTCAGAGGCGGTGGGCCACGTGTTGGAGCTCCAGCGTGTTCCGTGTCCTCGGGCATCTGGGTATCCAGAGCTGGGGGTAGGCATGGGTGCACCCCCAGCTCCGAAAAGAGACCCAGGCCCCGGAAAGGGACCTGCCAGGTGGACATGGCTTCCAGAAAGAACGTCCAGCATTAGACGGGCTGAGCATGCTGTCCTGGCTGCAGGAAGTGTCCGAGGTGGGACAGGAAACCAGGTCAGAATGAGGCCTGGATGGGGGCGTGCCTGGGGGTGTACAGTCACTAGAAGAAATGGGGACCCAGGTTGGGGGGGTCTTTTTACGTCTCGGTGGTTAAGGCAGGATGAGCCTTACAAAGCTGAGGCATGGTGGGTCAGAGCCCAAGGCCAGAGGGAAAGCCACTCTGAGAGCAGCGTCCGGACCCCAGCCTGCCTGGCCCCTGACCTCGGCCACCCACTGCACATGGACACAGACCCTCACGGACACACACTCCCTGCCGTCTTCAGCTGGCTCTGGCAGTTACCCGTTGGCCTGCAGTGAACTGACTCTGCCCACAGGGTGCGCACAGATGTGCCTCTCCCCGGTGCCCGCCCGTGAGGCCTTGGACTGGGGACGCCTGTCCCGGGGCCCGCCTGCGCCAGGCAGGTATGCCAGGGAGAAAGCCCTGGGCAGGAGCCCACCCTGCTGGTGCCGGCCCCCTGCAGCCTCCCTCTCCTCCTTCGGGGCAGGGGGCCTCACCGCTGAGTGGGCCGCAGTGGGGCTGGCCGGTTGGCTGGGATGCAGACCCCGGCCAGGCCCGGCCTCCGCCCAGTCTCCGGGTGAGGCTCGGGGTTCTGCCCACTCCCCAGGCCCCGGGGGTGAGAGCAGGGCTGCGGGGCACAGAGACCCTGCTCAACACCGAGCTCCCAGCTCGGCCATCCTCCCAAGCCCAGGCTCAAGGCTAGAAGGTCACTCTTTCCTCCACTGCATTCTTCCATCCACCAGGTCAACAAACACACCCACTGACCACAGCCGGTAGCAGCCAGGCACCAGCTCAGGAGAGCAGTGAGTCAGCCGGCCTGCGTCTCCTGCCCCACCTCCAGGTCCTGCCAACGCTGGGCGTCATCAGGCTCTGGGATCCAGGAGAGCACGGAGAGGCCTGAAACCCAGCTCCGGGGAGGGCAGGAAGGCTTCCAGGAGGAGGCCCCGAAGCTCAGAGGGTCAAGGAGAGGGGCAGGGAGCAGGATAGGGGAGGGCTGGCCAGCCTTCCAGGCAGAGCACACTCGCCCATGCAAGGACTTGGTGCATTCCAAGAACTGCTGAGCCCCCATCCAGGAATGGCCATCACATCTCCGCGTCTCCAGGTTGGAGGGTGTCCAAGAGTCGGCAAGCACCTTTCTTGGCTGGCTCTCCTAGGTACTCAGGGGCCCTCATCCGGCACTGGCTTGTTGC
The DNA here is from genome assembly GCF_002201575.2 of Neomonachus schauinslandi. Lineage (NCBI taxonomy): Eukaryota > Metazoa > Chordata > Mammalia > Carnivora > Phocidae > Neomonachus > Neomonachus schauinslandi. The sequence goes on along the minus strand of NC_058411.1, from coordinate 1,039,718 downwards.
CAGAAGCCACTCCTGCACTCTGGGGCTGACCCAAGATTTCCTGGGCCAGGCAGAGGCTGGGAGTGGGCATTTACAGGCCCTATCCCCACCCGACAGAGGCGCACGGTGGGTCCTGGCGCAGAAGCTGGGGCAAGGCTGGGAAAGCACCTGGCCCTAAGCATCTGCACCCGGTGCACTGCCCCCTGCCTCATGCCCTTCTGTGGTCAGTCAGTCCCACCCACCCGGCCGGCCTCCCCAGGGTCTGAATTCCACAGGTCTCTGGAAAGGTTTGTCAGACAAACCCAGGGACAGGGATGCTCTAGCCACATTTTCTCATCTTGCCCTAATTACAAGCTTTAGAAGTTCCTGTCATTCTCCTTGACAGGTGGGGAAGCTGAGGCTTGAAGTTGATGTCCAGGCCAGACCCACACACTGAGCGCTGGAGCCGGGCCCTCAGGGCAGGGGCTATGTCTCTGCCGTCAGACCGGGGCTGGACAGAGCCCCGCCTGCCTCCACCTGCCCCCTGATGTACCCATGGTCCCCTGGGCCCTGAGCTCCAACTGAGGGTTAGATATCAGAAGGGACTTCCAGAGCTGGGTGCCACCTCTCCCTAGCCGGTCAGCCAGGCTTCCTGAGCCTGCTATGGGCAGGCCCACCCTGGGCAACGTGGAGGTCACGGACCAGGTCCTGCAGTCCGGCGGGATTGATGAGGCAGGGCAAGAAGGGGGTGGCAGAGAACATGGCCACAGCACTCCTGGAGGTGGCAAGCAGGGGCAGCTTCCTCAGGCCTGTTGCCTGCAGGCCCAGCCAGTCCAGGCTGCCCCAGACCCCTCAGACCCCATCCCCGGCTGGCCTGAGAGGAGTGCTGGGAGGCCCGCAGGAGAGGGACCCTCAGACGCGGGAACCAGCTGGCCAGAGCAGGGGGGTCCCGGGTAGGGGGCAGAGGCAGATGAACGACAGCCCGACTTTGACTTTGCCCCTGAGCCCTGTGGCTGAGCGGGTCAGACAGCTTGCTGCCAGTGGGGGCTGGACCTGGAGGAGGGGTCGGGCGCGAGAAGATGGGGCGCAGGGGCAACCAGGGAGGCGGCCCGCAGCGAGGTCTGGGGTGGGGGGACCGCTTCCAGTTGTTTCCCAGGCCCCCGCTCCGTGTGCTCCGCCCCCACCGCCGCCCCCGCCCGCCAGGAGTAAGGCCAGCAGGGTGGGGAAGGGGCGACCTCTGAGGGCGGTGGCTGCGGGGGTACCGCCCCGCGAGGGGAGAGCCCCGCCGCTGGCGCGCCCGCCGCCGCCGCCGCCGCCGCCCCTGGGCCGGGCGGGGCGGG
>NC_058411.1:1025575-1038020 GCF_002201575.2 Neomonachus schauinslandi | reverse complement strand
CGAGCGGTGCGGAGCCCGCGGTGGGCCGGCAGCCGCGGCCCCTGGCCCGACCCGAGCGAGCGCCGCCGCGCCCCCGCCCGGTAAGTCCGCACCTCTGCGCCCCCCGCCAGGAGCCGCAGGGGAAACTGAGTCCGAGCGAGGGAGCTCTTGGGGCCGGGGAGGGGGGTTGGGGCAGCGCGGGGTGCGCCCCAGGTGGCGGCACAGGGCGGCGGGCTCGGGGCTCCCAGCTCCCGGGCGGCGCCCCAGGAGCCCCTGGCCCCAGGGCGCAGCCCACCGCGGACTGCCGACCCCCGCGCGAGACGTGGCCCGCACGCACTGCCGCGGTGGCGGGTCGAGGGTCAGCCCGGCCAACGCCCCGCCCGCTGCGGGCAGAATTTCCCCTCCCCGCGGCCGCCACATCCTGACCATGAATCAGCCACAGTTGGGAAAATAAACTTCAGCTTCGGGTCGGCAGCCCGGGTAGCCCCGCGAGGCGCGCGCGGGCCTGGGGTCCCGCCTGTGCTGTTCTGTCCGCAGCTGCCTGGGCGCGGGTGGGCGCACACGGGGCCCTGGCGCCCCCACAGGCAGGCCTTGGGGGCACGAGCCCCCATCACTGCTCGGGGCTCCTCCTGTCTGGGGCTGGTAACCCTGGGGGTGGGAGGCTGGTTCTGTGCTCCTCCAGCCCCACCCCTGAACCTCCTTCCTGAGGAGGGAACTGCGGAATGGGCATGACCTCAAGAAAGAACTGGGGTCACCACCTCCATCAGCCCCCAGCTGCTCCCGGGGAGCTCGGGCGGGGGTTCTGTGTGCCTGGCCTCCTGAGGGTCTGTAACCTAGGGCCCCAGGACGCGTGGAGGCTGGCCTCCGTTGTGCCCCATCCTGGCCGGCCACACAGGAGTCCATGTGGGTGGAGCTGGCCATGACCCTGCCTGGGTGAGGCGCACCCTCAGGAGAGCTGCTGTTGGGAACTTCCCTTCCCACCAGCCCCGCCTCCTGCCCCCTCAGGCAGTGGGACCTGGGCAGGACTCTTGCCTGCTCTGGGCCTCAGTTTCCCCACCTGCACCCTGAAGGACGGGGACAGTGGTTCAGGCGTGGACCTCCTCCCTGTCGCTCCCAGTGGAGAGGAAGAGACCCAGAGCAAGTGCCTCAGATGCCTCCACGGTGCTGTCCAGGGCAGGAGCCTTCGGGGACAGGGTGCTGCAGACCTAGGGTATTAAATATCCGCATTCAGTGCCAGGTCTGGAGTCTGGGGCCTCGCACTCAGTGCCCCCACTCCCTCACCAGGGCAGCACCAACGCCTGATTTAAAAAGCCAAGTTGGGCAGTAGCCCCCAGCTGACCGCTGCCCAGGCCCCACTTTCCGCCTCCCCCAAGGAGCTCGGGGGCTGACGGACAGGTCATCCGAGGGGCCCTGCTGGGGAGGGGACCAGAGTGATGTGTCTTTCAAGGTTGCACTGCTTTCCAGCAGAGAGTTAACTCTCAGGTGAGTCCCCCCCATTCTGTGGAGGTGCTGATGGCTGTCGAAGCTAATTGCACACACCCTACATGCCAGGCCCCGGGAGCTCCTAACCTTACATACACTCTGTTCACTTTTCATCAAAGTGCAGTGATTTTCCAGGCTGGAAAAGTTAGCAGGTGCCTGAGGGCTGGGGAGGGATGGAAGGCAGCCGGAAAATGTCGGGCACTGCCGGTGGGTGCAGGGCATGATGTGGTCGCCCTGGCTCTGGACCAGGGCAGGGAGTGTTCTCCAGGGCACCCAGAAGAGGAACCGGAAGGCAAAGTCCCCCCACAGTCTGAGGGATGGGGTCTGACTCAGCTGCCTGGCTCCTTCCCACGCTGGTCTTGCACACAGCAGGTATCTAGTAGTTGCATGGTTCGAGGCCCAGTGGACACAGTGGATTGGGAAAGGCATGTCCACCTCTATTTCAGGACAGTGGACAGAAGTGGGTCTAGAGGAGACAGGCCAGGATTGGAAGGTTGAGGCCAGGCAGGAGCCAGACTCTTCGGGGCTGTCCCCAGACAGCGCCACGCCTGGGGGGCCCTGGATGCCTAAGATGAGGAGGCTGGTTTCAACCCATAAGGAAGGAGTGCATGTGAGGGGGTGAGCTCCCCATCACTGGAGGTGTGAGAGCAGGGTCTGACCCCTGGCTGCCTACCAGCCTCACCCTGGGAAGGAGGGTCTTGCCCGTTCCTCCTCTGAAACGGGGCAGCCTGGTCCTGAGCGGGTGTGGGGTCTGTTAACACAGCTGCCCCATCTGCGCAGCGTGTAGAGAAATCCCCAAGATGAAGGGAAGCTCTTTGGCGGTGACCGCCAGCCTCCTCCCCAGCCAGGCAGGGAGAGAGGGGCAGGGTGGGCCTGCACCTTCCCCAGGTGTGACTACGGAAGGGACGGACTGGGTGTGGGGCTTCTCCGCCCCGCTCTGCCGGGTGCGCAGCGGAGCCTGGCCACGTTGACCAGGGCCCTGAGCAGAGTCTGTGTGCAGAACGAGCCAGCCTGCCACGTTCCGCCCCACGGCCTCCGACCCTCACGCCGACCCAGTGGGGCATGGGTACTGTGACCACCATCTGCTTCACAGAAGAGGAAACTGAGACACGGGGCTGCTGGGTTGTAGAATCAGCGGTGCCATTGTGGCAGGACGCATTTATAAAGCCCCTACTATGTGCGTCCGCTTCTGTGCTCACTCAGTGCTCAGCGGGCTAGAGTGTGGGCGCACAGGAAGTGCTTCCCCGGGGTCAAGGTGAGAACGGGCGGGCCCCGGGGGGCACCTGGAGGCCAAGGCTAGCCCCATGTCCCTCGTCACCGCCACAGAGACCCGTGGTGTCCCAGCACCACCCTCTGGGAGTAAGAGAGCTCTGTCCTGGCCAAGCAGCACCCCTGGGGCTCCCAACCGGGGAGGGCGGGCACCGGGGCACCCACCTGTGTGACTCCGAGCAGCCCATGCAGACAGACGCTGGGACGGCTAGACCACACAGAGGCCCCTGCCCCGGGGCTACCTGAGGACAGGACGCCTTCTTCTGCCTGCCCCGCTCATGGCCCCCTCCCACCCAGCCCCACCTCATCCCTGCAGTTTTCCCTGGTCAGGGCCCCCTCCCACCCATGTGCTGCTGCAGCACCCTCCACCACCCCCTGCCTGTGAGCTGGGTCCAGGCGGGAGAAGAGGGGCTGGAAGGTGGACGAGAGCCCCCTGCTCCCATGAGGTTGGCCTGGGCGACCCCACAGGGAAGGCAGAGCCCCACCGAGCCGGAGTGAGTGGCCAGGGCCCCTGAGGGTCATCGGGTAGAGCCGTCCGTGGGTTGGAGACCAGTCAGGAAACGCACTTGCGGGGTGGGGGCAGACTGTGCTTCCCATTTAGCAGATGGTGCCTCTGAGGCCTAACCTCCAAGCCTGGCCTTGAGGCTAAGCCAGGGCACAGCAGGTCAGAGAGGAGGAGGCCAGTTCCGCACACACACATGCTCACACACGCTCACACGCTCACACATACGCTCACACACATGTGCTCTCACACGCAGCTCCCGCCCCTACACACACTCACACACGCAGTGCCCCCCCCCCCCCCCCACACACACACACACCCCGTGGGTCAGGGGTTTCTCTGTTCCTGAGCTCAATCTTGGCCTTGCCGAGTGCTGGTGGACATGAGTGTGGATGCCAGCGTGGGCCCTGGCCAGCTGTGTCAGAGGGCCTCAGTCTCCCCGTCTGTGCCTGGTCCCAAGTGTGGCCTCAGTGTGCAGCCTGCCTCCCCCGCCGTCTGTGTCCCCATGTCCCCATGCCCAGGTCCCCATTTCTGCTCAAGTACATCTTGGCACACAACAGCAGGGAGGCCACGTCTGCTCTTCGGCTGGCCCGGGGGGGGCGCTCCCTGTCCCCCCTTCCCTGCCTGTCTCTACCTTCCCCGTGCGTAGACATGAGTGTCTGAGAACAGGAGCCCCACGTGCCCAGATGGGATCCTGCCCGTTCGGAGGCACCTACGGCCCTGCCTGGTGCTTCCGGGCTGCATGGAGGTGGGGACAGAGGAGGTGGGGGGCACAGCCCAGGAGGGACTGTGCAGGCCAGGCCAGCAGGTGGGACTGACTCAGCCAACCCAGCATCCCTGGAGAACATCCTGGCCATTTTAGGATGAGAAGACCAAATCCTCGATGGGCCTGGCCCTAGGCAACTGGCAGGGAATGCCTCGGGGTGTCTCGTGCTGGACACCGAGTGTCTCGCTCACCTGCCGAGCCTGGGGGTCCAGGGACCGAGTGGGGGCTGCATCCCAGCTCGATGTTGGCCCCTGGCAGCCTGGCTGAGGAGGAGGCGGCGGCGGTGAACACAGTGGACGGGTGGGAACTTGGGCATTTCCAGGGCCCGGTTTACAGATGGCGTCCTGTGGATCTATCGGCGGGCTCAGGGGTGGGCATTGACATGCTCGTCCCCATTGGAGGACTGCATCCAGGGCCCTGGCAAGTCCTGTGGGTTGTCCAAGGGACACAGCCAGGCCGTGGCAGAGCCTGATCTCACCCAGAAGCTGAGCTGTCCTCTGCCCCCAGGGCCCTAGCCACAGCCCCTGGCAGTGCCAGGCAGCCCCTCCCCCCCTTCAATCCACTGCTTTGTTCTCCCTGCTCCTGGGCTGGAGGCTGGGACGTGGGACAGGGCCAGGGGCTGGCACTGCCAGGACAGGCAGTGGGCAGTCTTCAGCTGCACCCCAACAGCCTGAGGCCTGAGACAGGCACACACATCAGGGCATTGAGGGTCCTCCCAGGCCGGGAGAGGCCTTTCCCGAGGGCAGCAGGGAGACAGGGAGGGACATGGGACCTCCTGGAGGAGGCATCTCTGAGCTGCATCTGATCTTGGGGGGCAGAACCCAGGAAGGAGGGATTCTGGTGCCAGCCTGGGGTCTCGGTGGAGCCCACGGGAGGCCCTGCGGGGAGAAGGTGCGGCCTGCGGTAGAGCGGCCCCAGATTCAAACGCCGCCCTGCCACATGGGGGCCAGCCAGCTCCTCGCAGTGCCTCACACCCAACCACAGGTCTCTACCCCTCACTCCCCTCGGGCAGTCACAGACGGAACTGGCCCCCCTGTGCCGCTCTCCTGTGCTGGGGCAGGCCGGCAACCCCTCCCCGCCTCGGGCCGCCAGACTCTGGACCCGAAACCTGAGCATGTTGGAGGCGGCCAGGCCCTCCAGGGAGCACCACCCCCTGGCCTTGCTTTTATGCACAGCTGGGGAGATGGAGAGCCGGCGGCGGCAGCGAGATGCCAGGGCAGACCTAGTCCCTGTGAGCCCGCAGTGCAGGTGGCAGCGAAAGCTCAGCTTCCTGGCGTGGGTGCCTCTGCCCTTCCTGCCCTCCCCTACGAGCAAGCCATCCACTGGGGGAGGTGGGATCCCAGACCACCCCCAGCCCTTCCCCAGAAATGCATACACACAGTGCCGGGCCCAGGGCTGCACCGCAAGCACCCTCCTCCCAGTGAGCAAGGGTCTCCGCAGCCACGCACCACCCTCTAGCAGGAGTTTCCTGTTTGACCAAGTCCATCCTCTACACGAGGGCAGCCCTCTCTGTGGCTTTCTGCGGCTGCCACCCACTTCTCTCCTAACCCAGGAGGGTGGAGGAGGCAAACAGGCCGGGCTTGAGCACCGCGTGTCTGATACCAGTCCCACCTGCCCCCAGATCCCAGGCCTGGCCTCCCTGACCAGCGGTGTCGCCGGGCTCTCAGCGCCAGCCTGCCCAGCCCAGCCCCCTCGGTCCCCCTCCACCCTGTGGTGCCACAGGGGAGACCAGCTGCCGGCTCTGCCCTGTGTCCCTGGCGGCCTGCGCTGGGGGCGGGCCCCCTCTGAGCCCAGTTCCCCTCAGAGATTGTGGGCCTTTTCTGTCACTCTGCTCTTTCTCTCTTTCTAATTATGAAAATGACCACATGCACCCCAGAAGCAACTTCTGTTAGCATTCAGGCATGTGACTGGTGGGACACGTTTGATGGCTGAAATCCTACACAGTACGACTTGGTGTCCCACTTCCTGTCTCTGTTTTTAATTCAGCACCGCTGTGGAGGTCTTGGTGCCCACCCACCCCCAAGTGGCCCCTCCTGTCTTGTTGCTGGATGCGCAGGGGCCCGGCAGGCCCCCTCACACATGGCGGGATTGGGGGGTGGCGTTCAGGGGAGGGCTTGGGAGGCACAGGCCCTGCACTCCATCCTGGGACTGCAGGCAGCAGGGGGCTGGAGCGCTCCTTGCACGTGAGACCGGCCAGGGGCCCGTGAGGACACCACCCATTGGCCAAGGCCGTCCGCACTCTGTGCCTGGGGATGGGTGGGCGGTGGGTAGGCACTCGGTTGTTCCTCCTTCCCCAAGGCCCACTGTGCATGGCCTCCAGCCCGGGATGAGCCCCTGGTAGGTGACCCACGCTAGTCCTTTGAGGGCTTCCGGCCTGGTGGGGAAGGTGGTGCATGCACTGGAGGCTTGAAAGGAGCCCAGGTGATGGGAGGAAGGGACATGGGGCATCTGAGTAGGAATCAGCTCCAGGGGCATCCCCCAATCCCGCAGGGCCCCTACTGCCCCTGAGCTCCAGGGAATTGCTGCTGGAAACACAATACAAGGGTTGCCAGGCAGTGGAAAAATTTGGAGCTAAAAATACAGTGTGGCAGCCCCTGCCTCCCAGTTCCGGAACCCCGCTCCTGCCATTGTACCCGCCTTCCCCAAGGAAGACAAGCTCACTCTTTGCACCCCGCCCCCGCGCCCTCCCTGGCTCTGGGCCCAGAAACACCCAGCCCCGGTGCTGACGCTGGCAGGGCCGCCCTGAGGCTGCCTCCCCACAGCAGCCAGCCTCTCTCCCGGGTGCCCCTGTCCCCAGCCGGTGCCTCCCCTCCCCCGCACTCCCACCCCTGGAGCCCCCAGCCCCGCCCCCAGCCCCTCCCCCAGCCGTCGCAGTGATCTAGGAGCAGAAGGCCAAACCCGCTCCTCAAGGGTGCTGAGCGCTGGCATTTCTCTGGGCTTCCCCACCCCACCACACTGTTGAGACCCCGGGGGGCCCATGCGGGGGCCTCCCAGCAGCCATGCCCAGGACCCAGCTTGGTGCCCAGTGCCCGCCTCAGGAGGCCCTCCCTCTCTGGCTCAGTTTCTCCGTCTGCATGGCAGGGGCTGGACTCTGAGGCTGGGGGGTGGGGAGGGCAGCTTCGATCCTGCCCCCTGTCCCCCCCCAGGAACACACTCTGCTTGACAGACCCCTGCCAGGCAGGGGCGGTGCCTTCCCATGAGTCCGCACAGCTGCCTGGCATGTGGGTGCCCGGATGGAGGTGCTGGTACTGCTGTGAGGGGCTGGCCGGGCGTGGGCAGAAAGGCAGATGGGTGTCCGCGTCTCCTCCGGGTCCTCAGGGCAGCCCCAGCTTGGGCTGGGTGAGCTCGGGTGAGCGGTGCACCCGGTCAGTGGACTGACCCAGCTGAGGGGGGGAGGCGTGACCCCGCCCCAGCGGGAACCCCACTTTATTGGTAGGACAAAATTGAGCGCTGAAGAAGCATTGGGGAACGTGCCACTCATGTCAGAGCCCCAGTATCTTCCTCTGCAAAAGGCCCCTGCTCACCAGAGTTCCCCTGGCGCAGGGGGAAGGACGGACTGCCTGCGGGGCACTTGGGGGGTGCTAAAGCTCCCCCACCTTTCAGCTGCCCGAGGGACTGGGTAGGGCCTGAGCCGCCAGGTACTTGGACCCTGGGAGACGGTCGTGCTCTTCAGTGGGTGGTGCCTGCCGCAGAAAAAGTCTCTGCAGATGCAAATTCCTGCGCTGGCCCCACCCCCATGTGGGGTGCGGGGGCCCAGAGATCACATTCCTGAGCGTGTGGCCCCGCCCCACCCTGACTAGGCGGAGTCTGGGAGGGTCCCTGCGTCCCCGCCCTGTATAGGCGCCAGGCTGGCTTGCAGCGGGACACTTGGCCCCCGGGTTGGGCGGGGCCGGGCGGCCCGTGGACGGTATGACAACAGCCGGGAGCGCTCACTCGGCGCCCGCCGGGTCCAGTTTATCCACTGGGAACTCCACCGCACCTGTCAGTTGACAGACCAGGAGCAGAGGGCAGAGTCCCGTCCCCAGGAGCACACAGCCAGTAAGCCCAGGAGTCTGGCTCCTGCCTTCCAGCACGCCGCCTCCCACGCGGGTCCCAGCTCTTGCCAGGAAGTCTTGTTCCCCACCGTTCTCCTGACTGCAGCAAACGCCTGATTCCCTCTGGGGCTCCCGGCAGAAACGTTCAACCACCACCCGCACAGGGACAGGCTGTGTCTCGGGAGCTGCTCCTGGCAGGGACTGGGTCAGCACCCCCTGAATTTGGCTGAGACTCCAGGCAGGCAGGAGAGTGGGATCGCTTTATAGTTTGATTATATGTATACGCGGTCATGGTTCCTGTGGACGTACAGTGTTCTATCCGTGTGTACAGTGTGTGCATGTGGAGCGCGTCTATACATCCTGTCTGATTGTTGCCAGGTGTGCAATATCACGTGCCTGTATGTGAGGCATTCGAGTACATATGTACATGTGACAGGCTGTTTACTGTGTGCGTGTCCTATTCTGTGCGCGTGTATAATGCACGCATGGAGGGGCATGATCAGCTTGTGAAACTCAGCTCCAGGGCACACAGCTTAGGATCCTTCGCGGGCAGGCAGGTAGACAGGGCTGATCACCTCCTGCAAGGGGGCCCCTGCAGGTGGGGTCTCTTGGGGTAGTGAGCTGGTGGCCCCAGGAGCTGGGGGTGCACAGGGAGGCCTAGGCAGTGCCAGGTGGGGCGCTCTGGGCTATGCAGGCTGTCTGGGAGAGGTTGTTCTCTGCATCTAGGGACCCCTGGGGCTCTTGGCTAGAGAAGACCCTTAGGATGCTGGAGGCCTGGCCTGGGAGAGTTCATGCTCCAGCACTCAGCCTGTGCCAAGGAAACAGGGACTTGGGCCAGTGGGGCGGGGGTGGGGGTGGGGCGGGGAAGGGAGGGTCAGTCCTGGCTGCGCCTTTAAGCGGCAGCACCCGAGGTGGGCGGCAGTGTGTGCGAAGACCGCTTGCTGTGCTCTTCACGGTGCCGGGAGCAGCCCCCTCCCCTGGCCCCAGGAGGCTGCCCAGGAGGGACCAGAGCCACAGCTGGAGGCCGGGCAGCTCAGTGGGCAGCAGTGATGAGAAGCCAGGAGAGTGCGAGGGGCAGCCTGAGGCAGGGCCTGGAATGGGTGGGCAGAGGCAGCCGGAAGGTCTTGCGCATCTGGGTGAGTGGACGGTGGGGGAGGGGGGCGGGTGGTGAAACCGTGCCATCACAGGGAGGGCTGACGGACATCCTGACGCCTCTGCAGGGATGCCCATACCCCCTGCCTCTCCGGATGCTCCCAGTGGGCAGATGCCAGAGGTTCGGGTGAGGACAGGGTGGCTCACGCAGGACGAGTGGCCTGATGGGCCCAGAGTCGGTGCGCACGCAGGCCGGAGCCTCTCTTCCCCTCAACGAGACCGCCTCCCTGGGGCACCCCCACGAGCCTGCCTGGCACTCAGCCAGGCAGGAGGATGAGGGGCTGGCGGGGGGCTGACTAGGCTGACTAGGCTGACCCTGACCCGCCTAGTCAGGCTCACACCCCTGGTGTGGACCCACTGCAGACAGAGGAGGGGCTGCTGGAAGGCCGGGCCATCCCATGCTTGGGTGGGGGGACCCGGGGAGCACAAAGGAGGACACCCAAGACACTCACCAAGGCGGAGGGGGAGTGGGGCCTCCAGGAGTGCCAGCTGTGAGCCAGGCCAGGGACAGGCACCTGGGCTCCTGTCCCCACTCCACCTCTATCTCCTGTAGGACCTCAGATGGCCCCTGGAGTCCCCCTGTAACGTACCAGGTCCGGCAGCCCTGAGAGGGAGGCTGGGCTGGATGGCCAGCCTCTCTCCGGCCACCCTCTGCCTGGGGTCCAGGCTCACTCAGTTCTGCCCTTTCCAGTTCTGGGGGCTGGGCATGTGACCTGGCTTCTCTAGGTACCACCCTCCTTTCCTCTCCTGTAACGTGGGGTGGCTGGGGACCTGGGGGGGCAGTGGCGGGGCCAGGCCCTGGGCATGAGGCTCGGTGGTCCTGCTGTGCTCTGCCTCTCGGGTGCCCTCTCAGCAGCTCCGTGCTGTCCTTCTCACGCACTAAATACAAGACCCGAGCCATACATGGTCGCAGGAGAGCCTGGGCTGCCCCTGACCTTTGAGGCCAGTCCCCAGAGGCTCTGGCTGAGGACAGCATCACCGTCGAGGGCCCCGAGGAGGGGGGCTCAGTGGGTGTGGCAAAGGCACGGTCACGGCCGGCCTGTCCTCTTGGGGGAAGGCAGGGTTGGGGGGCATTCTGGGTGGGGGGCTCACACCTGTTGAGGCTGCATCGAGTAGAGCTCCACATGCCAAGGGCTTCAGGGGACATCCGGTCCTCTGCCCACACAGATGGACGAACTGAGGGCCTCAGAGGCAGGGCTACTTCCCCAGGGTCCCTGGCCTTGCTCGTGATGGGGGGGGCTCCGGGCATGACCCTCAAGTCGGCCCCTTCCCCAGCCGCACGCCTGATGCGGTGGGCAGCCCCCAAGTGCCCAGGGTCTGGAACGGCCCCTCCCGGTTGCCCCTATCTGACCCCGTCCCCGGGGCAGGGGAAGTGCTCTGGGACAAGATAAGGGAGCCCCAGAGATGCCACTTTTGTTGCATCGTCACTACTGGATCAGTGGTGTTCCTGCCAGTGTAGCTGCCTTGAGGTCCTCGGGTGGACAGGGAGGCGGCTGCTACCCACTCAGCCGATGTGCGGCTCGTCAGGGGAGCGCACGAGGAGAAGCCCGGGACGGCGGCGGCCCTGACGGCGGGACGAGGGCACAGTGTCCCCCGGGCAGGCCCGTCTGGCAGGCGGAGGGAGACACCGAGGCAGAGGACACTGCCTCCCCCCGCGGGCCGGGGGCTCACGCCCGACTCCCCCTGGCCCCGCAGGTCGGCAAGATGTCGGTGAAGGAGGGTGCGCAGCGCAAGTGGGCCACGCTGAAGGAGAAGCTGGGGCCGCAGGACTCGGACCCCACGGAGGCCAACCTGGAGAGTGCGGAGCCCGAGCTGTGCATCCGGCTGCTGCAGATGCCCTCCGTGGTCAACTACTCGGGCCTGCGCAAGCGTCTGGAGAGCAGCGACGGCGGCTGGATGGTGCAGTTCCTGGAGCAGAGTGGCCTGGACCTGCTGCTCGAGGCCCTGGCGCGCCTGTCCGGCCGCGGGGTGGCCCGCATCGCCGACGCCCTGCTGCAGCTCACCTGCATCAGCTGCGTGCGCGCCGTCATGAACTCGCAGCAGGGCATCGAGTACATCCTGAGCAACCAGGCCTACGTGCACCAGCTCTCCCTGGGTGAGCCGCGGCCCGCTGCTGGGCGGTGGGCGGGCAGCCTGGCACACACACCCCTTCGCGACTCAGGATGGAGGCTCTGAGCCTTGGGGGGCAGCGGGAGGGCTGGGGTCGCAGGAGAGAACTCAGCGGGGCAGCAGGGAGGGCTTCCTGGAGGAAGAACCAGGTTCCCATTCGCCCCAAGTCTGAGCCCTCCAGGTCAGCTCAGAGCCATGGTCCCCCAGCCGCTGCACCTAGTTGTCCGTTCTCTGACTTTGCCTGGCCTTTCTGTCCAGCCCTGTGCTTGTTCGTGCCCCGCCCCCTTCCCCGTCTCTGGCCCACAGCGCCCCTCCCTCCCACCTGCCACCCTGGTCCGTGCCCTGGCAGCCAGACTCACCCGGGCCAAAAACGCAAGTCCACCCTAGTAGCCCCACTCACCTTCCGCCCGGCTCCAAGCCCCTGACCTCTGCAGGGCCACAGCCTTCGGTTCTGGCCAGCACTTGAAGCTGGTGGCACCTTCTTCCACCTTTCCCCACACCCCTACCCTGCCCACTCGGTGCCCTGCTCCCACCTCCTGCTTAGGCTGCGCTGTGCCTTTGTGCACCTGCTGACTCCTTAAGTTCTCCCTCACGGTCACCTCCTCCAGGAAGTCTCCCCAGGCTGCACCCAGCGTCAGTCTCCTACCTTTGGGAGTGACCTCAGGTGGCCCTTAGTGAACAGGGGTCACTGTGCGTCCCTCGCCTGTCAGGCTGTGCTGCTCTACGGCAGATGCTCGGAGCTGCGGGAGGGGGCGGTGACGGTGGGTCGGCCCGTGGGGGCGGGCGGGCGCCTGTGTGGCTGAGCAAGCCAGCGGCTACTCAGGCCTGCCCTGCGCAGCCCGGGCTTGTGCGGCTGCGTAGAGTCCCTTGTAGCCTCTCAGCAAGGCCAGCTAAGGGGCACCCCCAGCGCTTCCCCAGCCCGGGAGATGAGGTGGGAGGCGGGGCTCGGGCGACGAGGAGGCACCGCAGGCTGTTTGGTGAAAACCCGGTCTCAGCCCAGGGAGCTGTGCCAGTGTGGGCCAGCAGGGGCCGCTGTCGGAGCTCAGGCCCGGCCCCCGCGGACCGGTCCCGCGGGGGCCGCTCTCGGAGCTCAGGCCCGGCCCCAGCGGACCGGTCCCGCGGGGGCCGCTCTCGGAGCTCAGGCCCGGCCCC
>NC_058411.1:1022462-1025565 GCF_002201575.2 Neomonachus schauinslandi | reverse complement strand
GCGGACCGGTCCCGCGGGGGCCGCTCTCGGAGCTCAGGCCCGGCCCCCGCGGACCGGTCCTGCGGGGGCCTGGGCGCCGGCGCAGAGCGCCCCCTGGTGTCCACCTGCGGGCCTGCTTGTCCCGCTGGAGTGGGGTTCCGTCGGGCGGTCGGACGGGTGACAAGGGCGGCCGGGAGGAGGAGGAGCCCAGGCCTGGGATCGATGCGGGGGCGCCCACTGAGCCTCCCTGGCCCTCGGCAGCTCTGGACACGTCCAACGTGATGGTCAAGAAGCAGGTGTTCGAGCTGCTGGCCGCCTTGTGCATCTACTCCCCCGAGGGCCACATGCTGACCCTGGATGCCCTGGACCACTACAAGGTGAGCCACGGGGCACCTGGGTCCACGCTGGGCCAGGGCACGTGCTGACCCGACCCTCGCCCGCCCTGCAGACGGTGTGCAACCGACAGTACCGCTTCAGTGTCATCATGGCTGAGCTCTCCGACAGCGACAACGTGCCCTATGTCGTCACCCTGCTCAGTGTGATCAACGCCATCATCCTGGGCCCCGAGGACCTCCGCACCCGCAGCCAGCTGCGTGGGGAGTTCATCGGTAAGCGCCCACGGCCCGCCCCGTGCCCCCTGCAGGAGCTGCCCCTCCCCGCTCCCCTGGGGCCCCGGACGTGGGTCCTGCGTGGCTCTCAATGTGAGGCTGACCCCCCAGTTCCAGTCCTGCCAGGGTGGCAGTGACCGTTCAGCGGGGACGACCGTGTTGCCCTCCAGAGCGTTCTGGGTACCTGTAGGAATGGCAGGGTCCCCCTCCCGCCCATGGGCTGGGTGTTCTGGGTGGTGGGAATGAGCCCAAGGAGGGCGCAGAGGGGAAGGCCTCAGAAGACGCAAGCAACCCGGGGTGGGGGGCTGACCAGAGCAGCCTCTGAGGCCCGCTGACCCCACTGTCCCTTCCCAGGGTTGCAGCTGCTGGACATCCTGACACGGCTACGGTGAGTCCCCACCACTGTTCTCCAAAGCCAGGCTCACCCTTTCCTTGGGTCCCACACGGCACCTCCAATGGGCAGAGGGGGCTTCCAGGAGTAGCCCCGGTGGGCCTGCCCTGCTGGACCCAGCCCCAGTGACAGTGCCGTCTGCCGTCGCTCACACTGCCTGACGGGCCACCCTGCGGAACCTCTCGGCCCAGGGGCTTGGGGGTTGCCAGACACAATGCAGGACCCCGTCAAGTAGGAGTGTAGACCGACAGCAAGGCGTTCTAGCGTAAGCATATCCCAGATGTCGCATAGGACATACTCATGCTAAATACCACTCGCTGTTTTCCTGAAATTCAAACTTATTTGGGTTCTGGGAACCCACGCAGTTGAGAACGCCCCTCCCAGGCCCCATCAGGACCACTCTCCTGGGTGGGGCCGCCTGTCCCAGCTACAGGGCCACGTGCCCAGCACAGCCCCGCTCAGAGAGGTCTGTGCGTCTGTCCAGGGTCAGGGGGGAGGCGGGGGGGGCGGGCAGCAGCCTCAGCCCGCCCGGCCCCTCTCGCCCCAGGGACCTGGAGGATGCCGACCTGCTGATCCAGCTGGAGGCCTTCGAGGAGGCCAAGGCTGAGGACGAGGAGGAGCTCCTGCGCGTCTGTGGGGGCATCAACATGAACAGCCATCAAGAGGTCTTTGCTTCTGTGTTCCACAAGGTGAGCTGGGGCAGGGCAAGCTGGCCGGGGCCCGTCTCCAGAGGCGGGGGTCCGGGGCTCAGACACGGCTGCCTTCCCTGACCCGGAGACCCACCCCGACCAGAGCAGTGGGGCCAGATCTGGAGCCACATCAGGGAGCAGCGAGGGATCGGGGGCTGGAGACAGGAGGAGCCCAGAGCTGGAACGGGCAGCCTGGGGGCAGTCTTCGCTGTCACAGGCACCAAGCCAAGGCCACGGGACCCAGGAGGACAGCGTCCCAAAGACCAGGGCTGCCCAGAGGTAGCTGAGCTGCCCTGGGCCCCCGCAGGTGGGCTGCCTCGAATGGCCCAAGGGGCTTCCGGACCAGCAGGAGGCCAGGACGCTGCGTTCTGGTCCAGCTCAGGCCCTCCCTGGCCGGGACCTCCTGTCCTTCGCTGAACCCACGGCTCTCAGCCAGGGGACGGGTGTCGCCAGGGGGCAACCAGAAACATCTGGACACATTTGGGGTGGTCTCAGTTGGGCAAGGGGTACTACCGGCTTCAGGCAGGTGGAGACCAGGGATGCCGTGAGACCTCCCACCATGCCCAAGGCAGTCCCCAGCATGGAGAGGGGTCCAACCCCAAATATCACTGGTGCAGCAGTCAGGGAACCCCAGCTCCGGCTCATCCAGAGTGGTGACGGAGTGGACGTTCCTGGCACTCTGAAGCCTGCCGTTGTCAGCCTGCCCCAGGAAGGGCACGGCTGCCCACCCATCCTTTTCCTCCCCACCCAGGTGAGCTGCTCCCCAGCCTCTGCCCAGCTGCTGTCCATGCTGCAGGGCCTCCTCTACCTGGAGCCCACCCTCCCCTCCAGCCAGCTGCTCTGGGAGGCTCTGGAGAACCTGGTGAACCGGGCCGTGCTCCTGGCCAGTGACGGTGAGCAGGTGGGGCAGATGGGGGCGTCCTGCCCACAGCGCCCTCCCTGACCCCAACCCAGCGGGCAGACAGTGGGTCTTAGACTGTTGTGGGAGGGTTCCGTCCTTGGCCCCTCACCCACCCTCTGCCTGAGGGCAGTGGCCATGCCTTGCCCGCCGCCCACCACCCACCTCCTCTGGCACCTGCCCTGACCCTGGACAACCCCTCCACAGTCCAGGAATGCACCCTAGAAGAGATGGTGGAGCGGCTCCTGTCCGTCAAGGGGCGGCCACGCCCAAGCTCCCTGAACAAGGCCCACAAGAGTGTCCAGGCCGACCTAGGCCAGAGTCAGAAGGGCAGCGTGCCCCAAAACAGTGGTGCCCCGAAGGCGGGTGTGGAGGGCCGCCAGCCCGAGGCCGACCTCACCAGCCTGCACACCGTCGACGTCCAGGGCTTGAGCAGCATGGTCGCCCCACAGCAGCGGGCGCCCACCCCAGTCCCACCTGCACCCCCACTCCCCGGCTCCCCTGCAGGGCCTCCTCCCCCACCCCTACCTCCCCCACT
>NC_058411.1:980461-1022362 GCF_002201575.2 Neomonachus schauinslandi | reverse complement strand
TGAGCTTCTTCATGCGCAGCGCGGGGGCTGCCACTCGCCGGGGTCGGGGTGGCCAGGGGGGCCCTACCTCCCCCACTCCCGGGCACAGGGTGCCCCCCTCCCCCCCCACCCCTGCCGGATCTGTCTGGCTCCTCTAGGGTGGGTGGCGAGGACATCATTGTGGCCCACGTGAGCCACGGCCTGGACTCTGCCTGGGTCCCAAGCCACCGGCGAGTAAACCCTCCCACTCTGCGCATGAAGAAGCTCAACTGGCAGAAGCTGCCGTCCAAGGTGGCACAAGGTGAGGACCCCCGGTCCCCGTGAGTGGCCGCCTTCCCGCGGCCGGGGGCTGGGCTGCTGGGCAAGTGGCCCACCAAACCTGCAGCAGCCCTGCTCCTGTCTGGGCCTAGGCCCGGGCGTGAGCCTGACCGGGCACCCCATGCGCAGAGCACAACTCCATGTGGGCCTCGCTGAACAGCCTGGGTGCCGAGGTCGTGGAGCCGGACTTCTCCAGCATCGAGCGGCTCTTCTGCTTCCCCCAGGCCAAGCCCAAGGAGCACGTGGCCGCCCCAGCCAGGAAGGAGCCCAAGGAGGTGGGGCCGGGCTGGGGCTCGGACGGGGGCCTCTGTGCTGCTCTCAGGGCCAAGGGCCAACACCAGGGCCGGGGTGTTTTCCAGATCACTTTTCTGGACTCCAAGAAGAGCCTGAACCTCAACATCTTCCTGAAGCAGTTTAAATGGTGAGCAGCCCCTCCTGGTGAGCCCCCTCCCCTCCCTGCACCTCCCATCCTGGGCTGCGCAGTGCCCTCTGCGGGCCGCTCCTGGGAAGTGCACACCCCCCTCCCTGTGGCCCGTCATAGCTGCAGACAGGCCCAGCTGGGGGCCCTGGAGAGCACCAGGCCCCACTTCCTGGGGAAGCTGAGGCCCAGACAGCAGCAGTCAGTGCTCCTGGCCCCCAAGTCCTTGCCTGCAGCTGCTGGGCACTGGCTCCTGCCAGGGAGCTCCCTGGGCATGCATGAGCCGGCCTGCCTGGGTCCTGAGCAGCCGCCTGGAAGGAGCGGAGGGTGCAGACCCGGAGGGCGGTATCCAGCCCCCAGCCTCGTTACTGTGTGACCCCAGGCAGGGGGTTTGCCTTTTCTGTGTCCCGGCAGCTCGGGCCCCCAGGCAGCAGAGAGATCATGGGCTGAGGGCAGCCCCCGACCGGCAGGGTCCCCAGGAGCCCCCAGGAGGTGGCCGTGCTCGCTGGGCTCCCACCCCAACCACGCCCTCTCTCCTGCAGCTCCAACGAGGACGTGACTGCTATGATCCGGGCTGGGGACACCACCAAATTCGACGTGGAGGTTCTCAAGCAGCTCCTCAAGCTCCTTCCTGAAAAGCACGAGGTGAGTGGGAAAGAGCCTGCCAGCCCGGCCCTGGGGGCCCCCAGCAAGGGACAGAGGAGGGGACACGCGGACGCACAGTCTGGAGCCGCACGGAGCTGTGCTGGACACGAGTGGGCCCTGGCAGGGCAGGTACACGCAGGTGCCGGGCAGTACAGGGGGCTTCCTGGGAGGGGATGGGAGCTGGAATCCCATGTGTGGCCTCCTCCCTACAGATTGAAAACCTGCGCTCCTTCACAGAGGATCGGGCCAAGCTGGCCAACACCGACCAGTTCTACCTCCTGCTGCTGGGCATTCCCTGGTGAGCGGGCAGCCCTCGGACCCCAGGGCCCAGTGGTGGGGAAGGGGCAGGGGGAACTGGGCCTAGACCTTGAGGAGGGAGTGGGGCTGCACAGACTGTTCCCTCGGGACTCCGCGAGGACCGCCGCACATATCACTCACGCGCCCACCTGCTCTGAGAGGGAGGGGCGCCCCGCAGGGAGGTGACTGCCCTCCTGGGCCCACCTGGTGCTTGTCTCACGTGCCCCTTCCCGGGCCCTACCCCAGGCCTGCTGAGTCCGCCGCTGGGACCTGGCCCAGGAACGTGCACATTGAACAGGGCCAGGCCGTCGGCCCCCCGAGCTGCAGGCCCAGCGCCAGTGAGGGGGGCCCAGTCCCTGATCTCCTGCTCTGTCCCCAGCTACCAGCTGCGGGTGGAGTGCCTGCTACTGTGTGAGGGCACAGCTGTCGTGCTGGACATGGTGCAACCCAAGGCCCGGCTGGTCCTCGCGGCCTGCAACAGTGAGTGGGGGGCAAAGCCTGGGGCTGGGGGGACCTGGCGCCCGGAGAGCGAGCGGTCCCGGGGCGCTGACCTTCCCCACCTCACCATAGACACGCAGACACACCCCTGCTCTGAGACACGCACCGTGCACGCGCACTCACGTGTGCACCCGCCAACACTCACACAGACCCGCGCAGCCCCGTACACAGCTGCGTGTGTGCACACAGGGACACACACGTGAACACTCACTGCTTTCTCCAAACGAGGGACGAGCAGGAACATAACCAAGCCCCGGGGCAGGGACGCACGCAGTGGACGTCCACTCCCATCCCGGCCACAGAGGCAGGAGGGCCACCCTCCCCGAAGCCCCAACGGATGGTTAGGGGAGACCCGGGGAAGCCACAGCTACAACCTTCTGGAAGGTTCCTCCCAGCAGCGTCATCCCCAGAAGGGGGCAGGGGTCGTCCGCCCCCGGGGTGCGGGGGCGCAGTGAGTGCTAACAGTGGTTAGACCTGCACCCAGAGCCCCTGAGCCTGTTCGCAGTGGGGGGTTCCAGCCACCCTGCCCCCCTGGACCGAGCCCGGGGGAGGGGAGTGAAGAACCGCACGCCACAGCCTCAGACACCGGGCAGCACCCTCCCCTCCCTCAGCCCTGGTGCCCTCTCACAGGCCTGCTCACCAGCCACCGGCTGCCCATCTTCTGCCAGCTGATCCTGAAAATTGGAAACTTCCTTAACTATGTAAGCGAGCCCCCCCCGCTCCCCGCCCCGCTCCCCCCTGCCAGGCAGCAGGGGCCCTCACTCCTGACCCGGGCCCTCGCAGGGCAGCCACACGGGGGACGCTGATGGCTTCAAGATCAGCACGCTGTTGAAGCTCACGGAAACCAAGTCCCAGCAGAGCCGCGTGACCCTGCTGCACCACGTGCTGGAGGTGGGACCGGGGCTGGCCCCCCTGAGGCTCGGGCATCCCTGGGGCCAGGGTGTGGCCACGGGGCTCTCACTGGACCCGTCCTGTTGCAGGAGGTGGAGAAGAACCACCCAGACCTCCTGCAGCTGCCCCGGGACCTGGAGCAGCCCTCCCAGGCAGCGGGGTAGGTGCCCCCTGCCCCCCCCCCCCCCCCGACCTGCGCCGGCGCCCCCCCCCCACCAGCCCCCCCGCATCGGCGCCCCTCCCCACCCCCCCCCGCCTCACCTGCGCTGGCGCCCTCCTCATCCTGGCCGGTGAGGTGGCTGGGCCAGGCTAGGCCCCCAGGAACCACTGCCCCATAGATGGCTCACTTTCACCTCAGACTAGGACCTTGGGTCCATCATGGCTTGTCCCCACGTGATTTGCAGGAGGAAACTGAGGCCTGGGGGAGGTAGGGAGTGACCTGGTCATGGTCACACCAGGGGCTAGGCTGACGCCACCTCTTTACAAGGTTGAGCCTCACAACAGCCCGTGAGGAAAGCCGTGCCACTCCCGTTGTACAGATGGGGAAACTGAGGCCCAAGCAAGTGGGGCTGCATTCATGGGGCCCCTCAGCACAGAGGGGCAGCTCAGGGAGGGTGGCCTGGACCTTCCAACTCCAGGTACGTGCTGCTGCGGAGGGTCCTCAGGCCTAAGAGCCAACGATGGGCTGAGCTGCTGGGTTCACTGTCCCGGCATTTCATCCCCGGCACCGCCTGGCCCGCCCAGAGCTCTGACGTGTTTCCAGCAACCTGCGGGTGTGTGGTCCAGTGTCCCCTGCTGTCCCTGCGCAGGCAAGGGGCTCCACTGACCCCACAAGATTGGACGTCAGCTGTCACCCGACCCCGCCGGGCTCTGGGGTGTTTTTCAGGATCAGCCTTGAGCTCATCCGTTCCGAGTCCAGCACCAACCTGAAGAAGCTTCTGGAGACAGAGCAGAAGGTGTGGTCCTCCATCCCTGAGGTGCAGGAACAGTACACCCAGCGTGTCCAGGCAAGCCGGGGCCGGGGTCTGGGCCGGGGGGCGACGGCGGATCATTTCCGGGGGGGGGGCCTTGCTGGGGGTGCGGCAGCCTAGGCCAGCGAACCAGGCAGGGGCCGGTGAGCATGGGGAAGGACAGAGCCCGGCCAGGGACCCCGCGGGAGGGCAGCATGCTGTCCCTGGTCCCACGGTGGTTCCTGCAAATGAGGGGCTTCCCCGACCCAGGGGCCGCAGTGCCCAGACCTCCTGGTCCTGCTGTCTGTGGGGTCCGCTGCAGCTAGCCGTCACGCTCCTGCGGCCGGGGGCCCCGCCCTGCCCCCAGGGCTCCCTCCATGGGGCTCCCCCAGGGCTGTGACCGTGCCCCCTGCCCCCAGGCCAGCATCAAGGCCTCCCGGGCGCTGGATGAGGTGTTCCAGGCCATCGAGCAGAAGAAGCTAGAGTTGGCCAGTTACCTGTGTGAGGATGCTCAGCAGCTGTCCCTGGAGGACACATTCAGCACCATGAAGACCTTCCGGGATCTCTTCATTCGCGCCCTGAAGGTGGGCTGGGCCGCAGCCCCTCTCCAACCTCGGGCAGAGCAACTGGAATCGCCCCTTGAGGGCTGGGGGTCACGGGCTCTGTGTCCACCTGCCCCAGGAGAACAAGGACTGGAAGGAGCAGGCGGCGAAGGCGGAGAGGAGGAAGCAGCAGCTGGTGGAGGAGGAGGCGCGGAGGCCGCGGGGGGAGGACGGGAAGCCTGGTGAGGCCGGGCCCAGCTGGGGGGTGAGGGAGAGCTGGGGGGGCGGCCCTGGCTGGGGGACAAGGGAGAGCTGGGGGGGCGGGCCTCCACGGGGCCAGGTCTGCGAGTCCTCCGTGCTCGTGCTCGTGCTCGTCCCCCATCCTTGAAGCTCTCGGGGCACCGCCCACACCCTCCAGGTCATCTCCTTTTCAGGGTCACCTGGGTGGGCTCCAGGGACCCACAGGCAGCCTCTCTGAGGGTCTCTGGGGCTTCTCAGTCAGGAGGGGAGTCGGGAAGCAGGAGGAAGTGTGTGTCATCGACGCCCTGCTGGCTGACATCAGGAAGGGCTTCCAGCTGCGGAAGACGGCCCGTGGCCGAGGGGACGCAGAGTGGGGCAGCAAGGCGGCTGCCATGGACCCGCCGAGGGACAAGGCGCCTGGTGAGACCCTCTCCTGCCTCTCATCACCATTTCCCCCCTGCCATCCCTGCTGCCTGCTCTCCCCCCTCCTGCAGGAAGCCCTCTCTGACCTCATAGGAGAGTCCTCCGGGCAGCTCCCTTGTTGCCTGAGAAATGGCACGGCCACGAGGTGGGGCTAGAGGGGCAGCTCGGCCTTCTGGTGCTCCCGTCTGCAGCGAGGGCCTTTGACAGGTGTCCCTGTCCCCGGGGCCCAGGGATGCTGAGGTGGTGGGAGAGGTGGGCACGGGGCCTGGGAGAGGGGCGCTCCACTCAGCGTGGCTGCTCGGTGGGGGGGCACTCTAGGGACAGGGATGAAATCAGCCCAGTGTCCCCTGCTCGGCCACACCGTGGGCCTGCTCTCTGGGAACCCACACCTGGAGGCCACCAGGGAAGTCTCCTGGGGCTGTGGGCTCTGCAGGGCTGGTGGCATTCGGGTAGAAGCTGGGATGGACGGAGGCCTCCCCCTTGGGCACATCCTCAGGATGGTCTGGGAGTCGGGGCCCGCCCTCAGCTGCCATGTCCTGTGTCCACAGTGGCCCCCAGAGTCCCCTCAGGAGGCACCGGCTGCCCCACCTCTGAGCCCCGGGGCTGGGACCTCTCAGATGCCACTGCCCCGAGCCCGCAGCCCACTGCAGACCCGTCAGAGGAGGGCGGGCCTGGGCCCCTGGAGAGGCGTTCTTCCTGGTACATGGATGCCAGCGATGTCCTGACCACCGAGGACCCTCAGAGCCCCCAGCCTTCTCAGGGCGCCTGGCCCGTGGTGCTGGGAGGTGCGCAGGCCCTGAAGCCTCTCAAGCTCTCTGGTGACAAGCCTCCCGGGGTCAGAGGGTCGAGCCAAGATGCTGAAGACCCCACAGCCCCTGAGGGCGTCTGCCTGGCCGAGGCCGACAGCACCGTGGAGGGGCCGCCGGACGCCGCTGCCCACGGCCGCAGTGCCGACCTCCCCGCCACAGGCCCTGGCGTGGCCGGGGACGGCGACGGGGACCAGGAGGACACAGCCCCAGATTCTGCACTGGACACATCCTTGGACAGGTCCTTCTCTGAGGACACAGTCACGGACTCTTCAGGGTCCGGCACTCTCCCCAGGGCCCGGGGACAGGCCTCAAAGAGGACGGGCAAGCGAAGGAAGAAGCGTCCCTCAAGGAGCCAGGAAGGTAACTTGGGGCACCCCTCCCGTCATTCCTCGTCCCCCAGAAGCAGGGGACCCGGGTAGGCAGGGCACATGGGGCTTGGGGGCATTGGTGTGTGACCCACAGCGGGGCCCCGAGCCGCGGCCAGCCATTCCCTCCTCTCCCCCGAGGAGTGGGTGATGCCCGGGACACCCCACGTCCTGCAGGAGAGATGGCCACCCTTGTGCTCGTGAGAGGAGCGGCTTCGGGAGGGGGAGCACTGCCCTTGTCCCCACGCCCCTCGCCCGCTGACTCCCGTTTCACAGCGTCCCCGGCAGGGAGTGGTGGCCGGGGCGGGTGTGGCCAGGGGCTGCCTGAGACCCCGCCGTGTTTGGCGCAGCCCGAGCGCCAGCTCCGAGCTCAGGCAGGTCAGGAACAAGCCGCTGAGTGCATCTCTCTTATTTGAAAGCAGAGGTTGTCCCTGACTCTGACGGTAGTAAAACACAAAGACTCTGTGTGATTCAGTGAGGTACGTACCCACGCGGGCGCTGAGCACTAACGGCGCCGCAGAGGCCGGCCCGCACCCAGCCCTCCCAGACGCTAACCCGCCCCCCAAGCCGCCCGGGCCTGTCTGCGAGCCTGCCCGCCTCTGCCGCTGGTGGTGGGACCCGCCTGGCTTCGGCCTTCCCCCCCTCTCTGGAAGGGCAGGAGCCGTGCCTTGCTTAGCTGGTGTCTGTGCTGCGGCCAGGTGTGACCTTGGAGCTGTGCGCTGGCCAAAAGGCCTCAAGTGGGGGGGCTCTGACGGCGGGGGGGCTCTGACGGCGGGGGCGGCTTGGCCTCCTAGGCCGGGCAGGACAGACGGAGGCTGCCCCTGTCCCAAGCGGTCTGGCTAGTCCGGGGCTTTCTTGACTCCTATCCCTCAGGGTGGCACCTTCGCTCTGAGACCTTCCATGAGGCACACCCCAGCCCTCCTCTGGCCCTTGTTGGGCCACAAATGTCCCCAGGGAGGCAGTGAGGGACAGAGACAGTCCCAGGGGCCGGCTGCCCGGGAGAAGCGGGCCACAAGCCCTCTCCAAGGAAGGGACGGACCTCCCCTCCCTGGCGGCCAGGTCCTGGGGACCACAGATGGGTCTGTAGGCACATCCTGGGTCCACTGCACCAGGCCTCCCAGGACCCCCGAGTATGGGCAGGACCGTCATTGTCTCTGACGTGGCCCGAGAGGCTCACAGATGCAGACAGACAGGCCTGGGGTCCCTACTGCATTCCAGGCCATGCTAGTGGTATGCAGACCAGTTCCTCACGAGCGGGGAGCCACCTGGGTCTGCACACACCTGCACCCAGCTCGGTGCCACGGTGCTGTGCTGGCCTGCAGGGCCCGGGGCGCAGGACTCGGGGCACAGAGGAGAGGTCCAGCAGTGCCCAGAGGAAGCAAGGGCAGAAGCGAGGTCAGGTGCACCCTTCTTTGCAATGTATCCTCACTATTGGGTACAGCCTTTAGTCTCAGTTCCAGAGTTTGCTCCTGGGGTTACGTTCTGAGCTCGGCTCTCTGGTGGGAAACACCAGCGTGCACTAGCAAGTGGGGCCGAGTGGTCTGGGGGTTTGGGGGGCTGGCAGCCACATGTGGCCGCTGCCCAGGGAAAGATCAGTGTGCCCAGCACGGCTCTGTGCTCTCGCAGGACCGCCCCCGTCCTCCAGCATAGTGGTCCTGCTGCTGCATGCTCGCTCCCCCACCCTGGGCCCCAGCATCCCAGTGGCTGGGGGCAGGAGGAAGGAATCCCACCGACCTTGTCTCCTCAGCCTTTTATTTGAAAAACTTCAACCAGACAGGGAATTTGCAAGATCATAACGAACACCACATACCATTCACCCCGAAAGGGCAAGAACTTGCAAAAAAGAGCGAAATAATCAGCATTTGCTGCATTGCTCTCAACTTCACTAAAGGATTTGAGAGTTAGGGGCATCGTGCCACTTGAACCCAGCCCCCAGGGTCTCCTGAGAATGAGGCTGTTCTCCCCAGCCCCCACCCAGCACGTTTCGGGGTCTGTTGTGTGCAGCCCCAGGCCCCAGCAGGGCCCGGGCAGGGGTCCCACCTTGCCTGGTTGTTTTGGCTTGTTGGAACCGAGACACCCCCCACCCCTGGGGACCACACATCCAGCCTCTGTCTGTCTCGGGTGGCCCCCGTGTAGAAGGCACCTTCACTTCAGGGGTGTCCCACGGCTTCCCCCCCACTGCTTCCAGATTGTGTTTGGGGCAGTAATTCGACACACGTGATGTGGGTCCTCCCCAGGGCCCCTCAAGAGGGGCTTGGGGCCTTTTATCCCCTGGGTAGGGCCCTGGATGCCAATTACCTGGTTGAGGTGGTGATTTGGGAGCCCCCTGCTATGTGGTGCCCTGGCCCCGCCTTGCCCTGGGTCCTGGCACCCTGGGGGGGGCCGACAGAAACCCTGCTCTGAATGACTTTTGACTTTTCTTCTTCTCACTTCTGTGCCCCATCTCTTTCAAGCATGATCCTCAAACCTGTCTGCTCAAGACCCACAGGGAGCCTGGGGTAGCCATGGGGGTGGGGCATTTGCAGGGAAGAGCTGAGCAAGGGGCCCTGGACCAGAGGGCTTTGATGGGCAGGGGGCCTGCAGGGCCGGTTGGGTGCGTGCACGTGGCAGGAACTGTGGAGGTGGGGCCCTGGTGCCCTCAGGACCAGAGCTGGAGGAAGACAAGTCAGGAAGCATCCAGTGTAAGGGGTGGATAGGGAAGCAACTGAGGAAGCTCCAGGGAGAGGCAGCAGTGGGGACTGATGAGGGTGGACAGTGTGGCCTGGGCCTGGGCTGGGAGAGCAGGGCCTTGGAGGGTGGTAAGGGGAGAGAGCAGGGCCTGTCAGGGGTGGGGGGTGGCAGGCCGGGGGGGGGGCCAGGGGGAAAGGGGGGATGAGGGGAGAGAGCAGGGCCTGAGGAGATAGGAGAGAGCAGGGCCTGGGGGTGGGGCAGGCCCAGAGATGCAGGTGGACAAGAGCCAGCTGGCTGGGGGTCATCCCAGCACCTTCCACCTGGAAGAGTCTTGCTGCTCAAGAGCAAGGGCCTAGGGTCAGCGTGGACCCGTGGAGACACAGCCAGGCCACCAGGCCATGGTGACAGGACCACAGGAGCCTGGGGACCTGGAAGCAGGCACCTTGGCACTGTCCCCAGCAAGTCTGCTCCTAACGATGCCATTTCCTCTCACTCCCCACAGGCCTCAGCCTTAAGCCCAAAGCCAAGTGAGCGCGCCCGCGGCCGGCCCCCGCACAGCAGTGGGCCCCTGGACGTGCTGCTGAGTGGGGCTCCTCCAGGGCCAGGCTGGAACTGGGCCCCTGAGAAACCAAAACTCTGTGCCTTACCCTCCAGGGCGGTGGGCCTCCCGGAGCTGCTTGGGGGCACTGTGGCCGAGACCCCAGCAGGCACCAGGGCCCGGCCCCCGGCCCCCTCCTGGACAGCCTGCACGCCCCCAGCCCTCTGTGGTCTGCTTTCTGAATGCCAATGCCCACGCCTGCACCTGCATGCACCACAGCACCCCCACGGGCACGTGGGCGGTGCCTGTGTCCCCAGGGCGCCTCTCAGCTTGCGCCCTGCCCTCCAGCCACCTGGCACCCAGATGCTTCTAGAGACAGGC
The DNA here is from genome assembly GCF_002201575.2 of Neomonachus schauinslandi. Lineage (NCBI taxonomy): Eukaryota > Metazoa > Chordata > Mammalia > Carnivora > Phocidae > Neomonachus > Neomonachus schauinslandi. The sequence continues at coordinate 1,012,398 of NC_058411.1, read as the reverse complement.
CCTCGCAGACCTCTCCCCACAAAGCCGCGGGAGCCGGGTAGAGCTGGAGCCCCCACACCCCTGCCCGCTGCCTCCTTACCCAGCCCCGGGCCCCTGCTCCCAGCTCTGCCTCTCAACTGGTTTGGCTGGGCTGGAACTAAGTGGATTTTAACTGAAATAGGATTGTTTATGCATCTCTGCTCTTCTGTGGTAGCTGAGTTGGGCACAGGTGGCGGGGGGGAGGACCCTAGGGCCTGGGGCAGGGGCAGGCTGGCCAGCATCACCACGAACAGGCCACGGTCCCCCCGCTCAGCAAACGGAGGGCGGCTCCCCCGGGGCTGGCCCCCGTCCCGGTACGCCCAGCCCTGGCTGCCACGGCCGGGGCCTGGCCACCTTGTCGCCAGAATGACCCTCCCTACCGCTGCCTCCTCCAGAGGGACCGGGCTCTCCCCGCGCTGGGCTGAGAGGAGGCCGAGGACCCAGGCCTGGCGGCTGCCAGCTCCCCCTGCCCCACCCCTGCCCCAGGTGTGTGCTCCCGAGGCTGGCGTCTGCAGAGGCTCAGACCAATAAAGAAGAAAAGAGCTGGCCCCGGGAGCGGCGGCGTGGCGTTTAGGAGCAGCGGGCAAACGTGCAGTGCCCTCTCCCAGCGGCTGTGCGGACGCGGGCCTGCCTGCTCCCAAAACACCCCCAGGACCGGAGCAGAGCAGGTGCCAGACAGACCCCAGAGTGGGGGCGAGGGGAGCCCAGAACGTCCATGCAGAAATCTCACCCGCTGAGTCTTCAGCGGATTTACAAGGCCTTCAAGCACCGTGATCCAGTTCTAGAATATTCCATCATCCCCCCGAAGTTCCCTTAGCAGCCACTCCCCATGCTGCCTCCTCCAGCCCCCAAATCTGCTTTCTCTCTCCATAGATTTGCTTTCTTTGGACGTTTCCTATAAATGGAGTCCCGCTACGTGGCCTTTCGTGGCCGGCTTCTCCTACGTAGCGTGTTCTCGAGATTGACCGTGTTGTAGCGTGTGTCGGGACTCCACTCCTTTTTGTGGCGGAGCGGGATTCGCCGTCTGGGTGGGCCTCGCCCTGCCTCACGGCGTGGACGCCGCTGGGGGGTTTCCGTGGGAAGCTGCTGCGAATATCCGCAGGCTGGTCTGCGTGTGGACGTGGGTTTTGGTTTCTCACAGGCTGGCTCGGTAACTGTGTAGGAAACTGCGAGGTGTCTTCCAAAGCGGTGGCCCCGTGTTGCACTCAAGGATGTGAGCCCCTTTGCAGACGTCTGAGGGCTCTGCGTCCGGGCCCGCCGCGCGTGAGGTGGTCCGCGGGGCGCCGTGGCCCAGGGTGGAAGCCCCAGCTGGCTGAGCCCACCCGCTCCCACCGTGAGCCCCCCAAGCTCGGTGACCTGTACTGCCCCTACCCCGGTGACAGGCCCACGGTGCACAGGCCGCCGCAGGGGGGACGTGTTCTAATTCAGGAGAGGCCGTGTGACAGGCCGGACCCAGCTGCCGGGCAGGGACAGGGCTGTTTATAGAAAAGCCTGACTCCCCCCCAGGCCCGCCAGCTATTTATAGACCTGGGCTTGGGGGAGTTGGTGCCCTTGCCGGCCAGTGTCCGGCCCTGCAGATCCCGTGTGAACCCCCATGGTGGCCCCCTTAGCCCCAGTCTCCCCCAGGAAGGGCCCCCAGCCAGCACCCCCCTTCCGCAGAGGGAAGCACCCCGTCTGACGGGACTCCGGCACATGTCCCTCCCCTCCGCGGCTCCAGTGGGCCTTCCAGCCGCTCAGCAAACAACCCTTCCCGCCTTCTTGCTCCCTTCTGCCACCAGCCCGCCTTCTCCTTGTCTATACAGCCAGCCTCTGCTCCAGCTCCACTCCCACCGCCTCACTCCCAGAAACACCCAGGCCACAGCCGGCCACCCGAGGCCTGCTCGCCCTGGCCTGCCTTCGAAACATGCAGAGCCCAGAGTCTCAGGCCCTCCTGCCCCTGTTCAGCCACTTCCCACGGGCTGGCAGTGGGGGGTGGGGGGAGCGGGGGCTTGCTGCTGTCACCCAGGAAGGCCAAGGACACAAAGCCTGCCCCTCACGCCCCACTTACCCCTGCATTATGGGGTTTGCCCCACGGCGATGCTGGGAGAAAGGAACTGGTGGGGTCCCCACGTGAGAGAAGAGGGTCCGGGACCCAGAGGGGTCAGAGCCAGGGTCCCAGCAGGAGCCGGGGGAATGTAGGAAGGGAACAGGAGGAGAGGACTAAGGAGGGCGGGCTGGCAGAGCCGTCCTCTGCTGGGACTCTCCATGAGTGACCTCTGTGCGACTACGCTCCTCCGCCATGGGAACTTCTGGTCTCCCCATGGGAGCCCAAGGAGCCCAGCGGCTCTCTGAGCCCTGGCCACAGGCTAATTGCTGGGCTCCAGGTCCCTGTGTACTGAGACACCTCCCACCAGAGAGGGGACAGGGGCTCCTGGCCCTGGAGGGAGGGGCCCCTAGCGCACGCCTGCCCCCAGGGGGGCTAGCCACGTCCACACCCGAGTCCACGTGGGGCGTCGGGGGACCCGGGTGGGCCAGACGGGAGCCCCGCAGACTGTTGCAAATCCTCTCTGGAAGCCCTGTCCCTCCAGAGGCAGGCCAGGAAAGGAATCTGCTGTGGGCCTCTTGGGGACCCTGGTCATGCGGGGCTGGTGAGCATCCCCGGCTGCTTCTCTGCTGGCCAGGTGGCCGGCCATCAGGCGTCCTGTCCCCCTGGATTCTAGGGCCCTGCAGACCAAAGGTGTGCCGCCTGGTGGAACCCGAGAGCCGCTCCAGACACGTTGGTCCCGCCACTCCCTGTCCTGTGCTGGACACTGAGCCCCTGAGAGTATGGGTGGGGGCGCTGGGGGAGGGGGCGCACCGTCCTCTCTCTCCTTGGCCAGCAGAGCACGCGCATGGGCCCTGGACCGAGGTTCGCCTCAGGGCCCGTGCCCGCCCCAAAGCCCCAAGGATGCAGACCCTCCAGGTGGAGTGTGAAGACATGGCCCCCTCTCCCACCCTGAAGAGGGCCCCCCAAGTTTCTAAAACCCTGAGGTGCTGGGCCTGGAGTGGGGCAGCACAGGGGTCCCCATTAGGGTTCCCAAGGGAGAAACCTGGCTGGCGCGGCTCACCGGCTGTCCCTGTGCCCCCACCCCCAGAGGTAGGTGCCCGGGGCCCAGCTCGGCTCCCCGGTGGGGGCTGGGCTGGCGGGGGCGGGACCCGGCGGCGGAGGTCACCCAGAGGCGCCACTGCGCCCGCCGGGCCCGCCCCCGGCCCGCCCCCCTGCCTTGGGCCGGCTTCTTTTAGTGGCGGCGGCGACAGGGCTGTCCCGTGGCCCAGCACAGCAGAGGAGTGACCAGACCAACATGTTGGGGACTCGCGCCTCCAACGACCGGCCCCCCGGCCCGGGCGGCGTCAAGCGGGGACGGCTGCAGCAGGAGGCGGCGGCCACGGGCTCCCGGGTGACCGTGGTGCTGGGCGCGCAGTGGGGGGACGAGGGCAAAGGCAAGGTGGTGGACCTGCTGGCCACGGACGCCGACATCATCAGCCGCTGCCAGGTGCGGGGCCCCCCACCCACCCAGCAAGCCCCCTCCTCCCCTTGCACCCAGGGGCCCTGACCTCCCTGTTCTCCCGTGCCCTGAGCTGGACACGCCTCTTGGATAGCTCCCCTTCCTGGACTCCCTCCCCCCACCCCACGGCCACCGACCCCTCTGCACGCACACTCTCCCCTCCCCCGCTCCCTCCCCTGGGACCGCCTTCCCCACCCAGCCCCACCCCTCCAGGCAGTGGGCCAGGGAGGAGCTATAAATACCTTAGCTGAGTTGGGGACACCCGATCTTCAGGGCGGGGAGGGGGGCTGCCATTGGTGTCACACTGGGCCCTCCCGTGTGGGGGTGGGGTGGGTGGGGCCCCCCCGCTCCTGGCTGTCGGGGTCTGGCACAGGGCTGGCCACGGGGTGGCCCTGGGGGGCCAGCCAAGAGGACGCAGAGGCCAGGACCTGAAGGAAGACAGGCCAGGGACAAGGAGGGTCCCGGCCGGACTGGGGTGGGGGGAGAGGGAGGGGCCACGGATGGCTGGCCAGGGTGACCCAGCGGCTGGCGGTGCCTCCGGGGAGGCCAGACACAGGCTGTGTCCCCAAGGGCCCAGGGTGGCCACCGCCAGCTGTGGGCTGCTCCGAGTGCTGCTCCCGCGGAGCCACGCCCCTGTGCCGGGGCTGAGAGCCACGCCTGCTGCTGGGCCGACTTAGAGCCCCGGGCACAGAGGGGACAGCTTTAGGGTGCATGCTTTGGCTGTGCTGGGGTTTGGAGCCATGCCCAGGAACGCTGCCCCACATGGGGAAGGGGCACCCCCTGAGTTCCTTGTCTGGTCTGTGGCCTCATTTCCCAGCTCCTGCCCGGAGGCTAGGGCCGGGGCACACCCCCCCGGGGAAGGAAATGGGCCCAACGCTTGGCTCAGGGAACACCCAGCCGCTATCTGGGCCACTCCTCTCCAATGCAGACAGTGGATTCCTGGAAGGAGCTTCCTGGCATCGTGAGAGACCTCCCACCCCCTCTGCCCTTAGCCAGGCGAGCAAGCCCACTCCTGGCCGGACAGCCCGCAGTGCCAGAGGTGGTCTCCGGGCACCCTGCTTCATGGGCTGGGGGCCTTTGCCCCCCCGCAGCCGGGCACACAGTGCCAGCACTCTCCATGTACCCTGCTGGCTCCAGTGAGCCTCACAGGTCTGTCTGTGGCCCGTCTCCCTTCTGAAGAGCCTGGGCGGGCTTTGCAGGCCCTCCTGGCCACAGAATGGTTCTGGAGTGGGGCCTCCCTGCTCTGCCACCTGGGTCAGCAGGACAGACCGGCCAAGCACAGAGCAGGCTGGAGCCCCGTCACCTGACCTGGGGGCCCACTGGGCACCTTCGCCCCTAGGTGACTTCTCAGACTGAGATCAGATGTGTCTCCGCCTGCAGGAGCCCCGGCTGACCTCACAGTGGGGATAATCGTGGGCTGTCCTGGGAGCCTAAGGTGCCTTCTCCAGCCTCCCGACAGTGGTGAAGCAGGGAAACTGAGGCCCAGAAAAGTTGAGGAATGAGAAGAAGCAGCATATGTGGGCCCTCACGTGTGCCACACATCCATCGAGCCAGGACGGGGTGTCGGATGCATAGTGAGGGCCCCACGCTGGCCCTAGGGAAGGCTGCCTCTTACCTAGAGTGTGTGTGCATGAAGCTCCAAGTCACAGCCGCGGGTGCCCAGAGCCAAACCCAGCCCTGACCCCAGGAGCCGGGCAGCACATGGGAGCAAGGGGCCCCAGGAAGCGGGCAGCGGGGCACGTGCAGTGGGCAGGAGTCCCGCCTGGGTGGCTGCCTGGAAGGGCTGAAGCCGGCCAGCCCCAGTGACCAGAAGGGTCACCTGGCCTGTCACTCGGGCCCGGGCCGTCCTGAGTGGCAGCTGCATGCCCCACAGCTGCTGGGCTCCACTCTGCCTCTGCTGACCCCCCACCACCCCTCCTCCCATTCGGCACACCTCTGAAGCCCTTTGTGGCCCTCAGCGGTCTGGGGCCAGGCCCACCTGCACCCCCATAGCCGTCCTGGTTTCTTTCCCATCAATCATGTGGGGCCTGTGGTCAGCACCCCAGGACTCCCCCACCGCCTTCCCGACGGTCCAGGGTCTCGGGCTTGGGTCCCTCCTGCTGTTTTCTGTGCTGTTTGGGGGGGCAGCCTCCCCTTCTCACTGAACCGACCCCACACGGTCCACCCTGCCCTGCCATTCCCATGGCACCCCCAGCCGCCCTTTGTCTACCCCCAGCGCTCTGGGTGTGTGGGGGCTGCTCTGGGGCGCCTGGGGTCAGGGCTTGGCCAGGAAGGCCCCCCTTTGCTCATTGCGGTGCAGGCTCCCTCTGGGCCGTGTCACGGCGCCCCTGGGCACCACTGCTGGCCTCCAGGGGTGCTGGCAACCCTGTTCTCTGCGGTGACTTTGCACAGACAATCGGGCTGTGAGGTCTGCCCACCCCGTCTTCGGAGTCCACACACCTCCACTGGGCTCTGTCTTTCTGCGTCTGCCAGCATCCTTCCCTCGACCCTCTCCCCAGCCCGGAGTCAGCTCCAGTCCCGTGTAGCCTGCTGCTCACGCCCACCCTTCCTCTGTTTCCGAAGTTACTTTGGCCAGAAGGCTCTGGGGCTGCCCAGGACTGCCAAGGTCGGAGTTTAGAATTCCCTCCTTTGCAACTGCAGTGTGAATGGTCCTGGGGCTCCATGCGTGACTGTGCTCAGTACAAGGGTGCTGTGTTTCTTTCGGTTTCCACCACAGTCTCCATGCAATCACCCCATCTGGGGGGGGCCGTGTCCAGCCGGGGCCATGTCCTCTGATGGCAGTGGTCACCCAGCGGCGGCTCGAGAGGAGGGGCCTCCCCAGCTTACACAGCCCTTTGTGGCCGTGGGAGCGTCTGCCCTGGGCAGCTGACCCTGCATACCCACCTGGAGCCCCTGAGCTCTCCCTCCTGCCCCAGTGCCCTCTGAGCAGAGGGCAGCTGTGGTTGGGGTTGAACGAGTGAATGGGGCAGACAGTAGATGAGGTAAAGCACTGCATAGGTGGTTGGACTGCAGGTCTCCCCACCGACAGGCGGGGGGTGGGTCACCAGTGTCTCCACCCTGAGAGCAGGCCCCTTGCTGTGTGTCGCCCAGCCCAGACTCAGCCGGACCCCACAGCACCCAGGGCTGGCCAGGAACCTCTCCACTGCCTCTGAGAAGCTGCCCCCCTCCCCTGCTCACCTCCCTGCTCCTTTTGTCCGCGTGCCCGGCACTCAGACCAGGGCTGGGGATGGACGCGGGCAGATGAGCTGGTCCTGAGCAGGTCCCTCTCCCAGTGAGCCAGACGGGGGAGGTCAGCAGGCTCTGTGGCTACAGGGGTGGGGGGTGGGGCTGTCAGAGAAACAAGATCAGGAATGTTGGGGAGAGTCTGGAGCTCACAGGCCTGGAGCCCCTCAAAGCTGACGGGGGGCGGTGCTGCATCCCAGGACAGACAGCCAGGCTGGTGCCCCCCGGGGACCAGGGCCGAGGGGGCACTTTGGCCAAAGGAGCCGTCCAGAACAGCATGGAGACCCGTATCCTTGGGGGTCCAGAGAGACTGGGGGGGGGGCCCTGGCAGGTCAGAGGTCAGTGGAGGACGACAGCAGGGTGCTGGGGATGAGGGCCAGTAGAGGAGGGCAGGAGCGGGATGGACGTTGGCCAGCGTGGGAGACAAGGCATGCAGAATGTGCTCCACCAGGGAGCCTCGCGGAGCTGCGTACGTGTGGAGAGGGCCTGGCAGGGGGATGGCCGCAGCTCTGGGGGAGCGGGGGTGGGCGCCCCAGGGGCATCCCTGAGCCCCTTGCGCTGCCCCCAATGCACACTCGCAGCCCACCGCGCCCCACCCGGTTGGCTCCAAGGAGGTGGAAGCCCCTGACCGGCGAATGGAGACCCTCTGAGCCAGCTGAGCCCACCCGTGATCGTCCCGAGGCCTGCGCCGGCAGGTGCCAGGCCACACTTGGGGACCGAAGGCCTGGCCTTCACAGGGCCCAGCTGCCTGCCCTGGGCTGCTGCCAGAGCAGGTCCCTCAGCCTGGGACGGCCCCCAGGAGACGCGCTGTGGGAGATTCAGGGGCTCCCCAGAGGGCGGCACGGGGGGGAGGGGCAGGAAGATGGCTCTCACAGGCTCTCTGTCCCCCAGGTTTTGGGCCCCAGTGGGGCATCAGAGCTGGCTCTCAGGGCCCACAGCCTCGAGGTGCCAAGGAGGGTGGCTGAGGCTGCGCTCTCTAGGTGCCGGGTGGGGACCGGGGAGACGGTCTGCACTGTGGCCCACGGCCACCGCTCACACTCCGGCAACCCACCATGTGTGTTTCTCCCTGCTGGGCCTGGGCCCCGCTGGACTCCTGCAGGGACGGGAAGGATCAGAGCTGGCCAGGCTCCTGAGTGGGCCAGCCTTGGCCGTGGTCCTCTTCCTCTGTCCAGGAGTGAGAGAACCCCGTTTCTTAGATCCCTGCCTCCGGGGAGGCAGCTGGCTGGGGCATCCATGAGGTTCGGGCAGGAGTGGTGGGAGTGGCTTCAGGGTCCGTGGTGGGTCCAGAGCTGGGCCGGACCCAAGGCTCCACTGGAGAGGAAGGACCTGGAGGCAGGCAGAGCCCCCGAGGGGCCACAGCAAGCCCTGCCTCTGTGCCCAGCTCCCGCCTGACTTGGCCTGTCCCCAGGGGCACAAAGGTAGGGGGAGGCCAGCTCCAGGGAGCTGTGGGGCAGACAGCGAACCTGAGGTCTGGGACAGTCCTCGCTCACTGTCCCAGGGCACAGAGCAGGGAACCTCCAGAACCTGCCCCCCTAGGACAGGGAGGCTGAGAGCCGCCCAAGAGGCAAAGGTGGCCAGGCTGGGCCGGACATTCGCACCGTCCCTCACTGGGGCCCTGGACAAGCTCCTCCCTCCACGTGGTTTTCCAAACGGGGCTGGAGCTGCACCCCCCAGCCCGACGGCCCCCTGGCCCGGCCCTCCTTGGGCCTGCAGATGGCAGCTGGCAATTGGGCTAAAGCCTAAGGAGGGCAGTGGGGTGTTCCTGCCCCCACCTCGCCACCTGCCCGCATGCCACCCGGGTGGGGGGACAGACCAGGGTCTCTCTGGGACAGTCACCCTGGACCTCGGCAGAGCTGCTGGGAGGTGCTCCCTGCAGGTCAGCAGGCCCTGGGCTCGGCATCCTGGGGCAGGCTCGTGCCCCTGCGAGTGGACTGTGGTCTGAGGCCTGGGCCCTTCAGCTGGCCGGGGTCATCTGATGCCCACTGGCCCGTGATGGCCTCTGCCTGTTCCTGGTGCCCGTGTTTACCCCAAACAGAGGTGGGGGTGTGCTCAACAGTGCTTCTGGTCTGTGTGTGTGTCCTTGGGCCAGCTGACCTTGGCACTGGGCGCTGGGAGAGCAGGGCCGGGGGCGGGGGTCTGCCTCTGAGGCTGAGCCCACTGCCTCCCCTCCACCCCGTCTGCCCCACTCCATCAGCGTCTGCTGTCCTTCCCTTCCCTCCGGCAGCCCCTCTGGGGTCCCTTCCCCAAGCCTCCTCTCCGTGGCAGCCCAGCCCGCTCACCTCCCACTACCATCTCCGTCCTGAGCCCCCGAGGCCTGGTGCTGCCTGTCCACCCTTGCTCGTGGGGCAGCCCCCTAGGCTCCCAGGCCCCCAGCGCCCCCTTTGTCCTTCCCATCTGCTCCCCACAGGGCAGCCCATCCCTTTCCACCATCTTTCCCTCAGAGGCTGCGGTCAGTTCCCACAGCCAACGACCTGGGAGTCCCAGGGCAGCTCGGCCCCCACTGGCCACGGGGAAGCCCAGGGACATGGCACAGTCGTGCAGCGGGGCCATGGGGTGCACACCTGGACTGCGGTGGCCCCGGGAGTCTGTCAGAGACATCCTCCACGCCGTGTCGGAGGTGGTGGGAGCAGCCCCACACGGACCTTCCACATGCACCCCGGACACTCAGTGCTCGGCCGTCTGGGGCTCTCCGTGGACCCGGCTTCTGGCAGGAACATCCTGGGCAGCTGGTAGAGCTCATGGGGCTGAGCCCGGGGTGAAGGGGTGTTGTGGAAGTCAGGGACATGCGTTAGGGGAGGGCCCCACTACTTAATTTACCGATGCATGATGTGAGGTCCAGGAGGGAAAGCCCTTGGCCTGGCGTCTCTGGTGTCCGCCCCTCGCTGTCCCCGGGCGCCCTGCCACCCCCCTGCCTGGGCTGTTTGGGTGGAGGAGCCAGGAGATATAAATCTCATCCAGATGCTCTGTGAGGAACAGGTGCTCCCGGTGAGGAGGAGGGGGGAGGAGGCCACCGTCATTCAGCCCTGCCTGGGGTGGGCAAGACTGAGGCCGCTAAGAGCCAGCCGCCCAGCGCCCCCCTCTTCGAGGCAGGAGGACAGTGGGGTGTGGTAGGGAGTGGGCCTTGTCCGTGGAGAGGCCCTGTGGATAAGCCAGTGTTTCTGCGGGAGCTTAGGGCAGGAAGGAGGGGCTGGGCTGGGCCCAGAGCACCGGGCACCGGCCAGCATGCTTCCCCACCCAGGGGCAGCCCCGAGGGTCCGGTGCCGCACACCCTGGGGGCCCACAGTGCCCTCTGCTCATGGGAACAGCAGAATGGGCATCCCTCCTGGGGCTGGCTCTCCTTGGGCTCCCCTCAACCCCCTCAGCCAGCCCCAGCCCACCATCAGCAGCAGTTCCAAAAAGAAAGGACCCTGTCCCCCAGGTATCCCCCAGGACAGGGCTAGACTCAGAACCGTGTTTTCCTTTTTATTCTTAGATGGGAGGCACAGGCCCAAAGGGAGCAGTCCCTGCTCAGGGGGCGAGGGGCGCTGGTCCCACTGGCCAGTGACTACACCTGTCCCTCCCCCCGCCCCAGATGACAGTGTTGCCTAGCCCCACCCCCGCCACCACGGAGCTTGGGTTGTGGGGGCCTGGGTTTGTGCTTCCAGGAGAAGTTGGCCCCCTCATTCCTGCATCAGAGGACGGACCTCCAGAGGGGCTCATAGGCGGGGCCTCTGCCAAGCCAGCCTCCGTGGGGCGTCGGCCTGTGCCCACGAGAGATGGTCCAGGGCCGGGTGCAGGTGTGGGGAGGGTGGGACCAGCCAGGTCCAGGCCCCCTCCAAGCCAGTCCGCTGGTCAGGGCCCTGCACCTCATCCATGGCCTGGGTCACTAGCCCGGAGCACCCCAGGCACGCCTCAGAGCCAACCACGGCACCAGAGGCCCCAAGTCCAAGCGTGGACAGCATCTTGTGCACCCTGGGGGACAGAACCACCGCCCTAAGCCACCTGTGTTTGGAGCTGGTCCACAGTGAGGCTGGACAGGCCCTCCCAGGGTAGGTCCAAGCCCTGCAGCTCCTGCATACTCAGCGGGCTTCTGTTCCTAGGGGGGCAACAACGCTGGCCACACCGTGGTGGTGGACGGCAGGGAGTATGACTTCCACCTGTTGCCCAGCGGCATCATCAACACCAAGGCCGTGTCCTTCATCGGTGAGTGCCAGCAGCCGGGGGTCCCGCGTGTGTCATCCAGCCCAGGGCCCCCCTGCAGGGGGGCCTGGACCCGGCAGGAGAGCCAGGCTGGCCCACGGGCCTGGTCTGGGAGCCTGTCCTGGGAGCCGCCAGCCTGGGCGGGAGGGAGAGAGGGCGGGGAGCCCCGCGGAGCGGCGTGTGCGAGCCTGTTTGCATGTGAGGGAGTGAACGTGTGTGGGCGTGAGTACGTGCGCAGTGTGCTGTGTGGACGGGTACGTGCAGGTGTGCGTGTGCGCACACGGGCAGGGGCCAGACTCCGCTGCATGGGTGGAAGCCCAGCCTGCGGGCTCCCCGGCCTCCCCCTTCCCACAGCACTCCCTGCCCTTCCGGGGACGCCCGGCCTCTAGGACTGTGGGTCTCTTGCTCTCTCCGTCTCTCTCTCTCTCTCTCTCTCTCTCTCTCTCTCTCTCTCTCTCTCTCGCTGTGTCTGCCTCTCTCTCTCTGCCCCTCCCTCCCTCCTGGCCTCCAGGCCTGACCTCCTGTCCTGCCCTCAGCTCAGCCTGAGCCTCCCTGCCCAGAGCCGCCCCACCCCGCCCCAGCCAGGCCGCCTGACGCCCTCCCGCGGCGTGCAGGACTATTCACGGGCTCCTTGCACGACTTAGCAAGACCACCCTCGTGGCTTATCTGCCCCCGCCCCTCCCTGGTTGCGAAGCGTGGGTGTGCAGCTGCGGGTGTGCCCAGTGAGGGCACAGGGCTGGGCGACGGGAGGCAAGTGTCGCTGAGAGGCCGTGTGCGGTCGGACTGTGCAGGAGGACACACCGGGGCCGCTGCAGTGGGCGAGGACAGCACGGTGACCTCCCGCGGTTCACCCGGGGTGGGGGCCCGGGGTGGGGCTCTGCTGCAGCCTTCTCCAGGCCCAGCCTCGTCCGCTGGGCCCTGGGCCCCACTTGGCGGGAAACGAGGCCAGGGAGGCCCGCTTGATGAGAGGTCTCCGCCCAGCGTCTGAGGAGCCGGGGTGGGTCAGGGCCAGCAGCTGGAGCCCAGGCTGGGTGGTCCCCGGGGAGCATCGCGGGGGTCAGCTCGGCCAGCCCGGCCGGCAGCGTGCTCAGCCGGGGGTGAACGTGCCAGAACTCACACAGCTGCCCCTCAGCTCGCGACATTCCCGGGGACCCTGCCACGTGGTCATTTCAGGACGCCCTGGCATTTAGGTGACCTTTTGTACTCAGTGTGGCTTGCACAGTCTGAGCCACTCCCATCTGGACCCATGTCCTGTCTCCCTCGGCCGAGCTTGTGCCACCGGCAGCCCTGGGGGGGACCGGGGCCAGGGGGGCTCCTCCCGGGAAGACAGCAGGTGGCCTGGCCCAGCCGCCTTCGGTCTAAGAGAAAAGGGCTCGCATTTCGCTTCAGCCTGGACCCCACACTAACATGCTGTGTGACCTGGGGCGGGTCACCTTCCTTCTCTGGGCCTCAGCCTCTGCCCCTGTGAAACTATGTGGATCGCACTTCAGTGTTGTATGGATAGGGAGGGCCCAGGTCCCCAGAGGCCCTGCCCGGGGCCCGGGAAGGGTCGGGGGCTGCGTGTCTCCCGCTTTCCCATTTTCACGCCATTCACATAGACTGTACCAGCTTAACTGCAGTATAATTTATGTGCCATGACATTCAACACAATTCAGCTCTGGAGCACCGTCCTCACTCCAAGAAGTCCCCTCTGCCATTTGCCGGCAGCCCTGCCACCGCGGCCTCCGCAAGCTCTCCTCTGCTCGCGGGCTCTGCACACGCTCCCCGTGGCTTTGGTTTGGTTTTGGGCCATTTCTTCCACTGTCGTGAGTATGCACCACAGAAATTTTCCATCTTTGCCATTTCTAGGCATAGAGCCCGGTGGCATGAAGCACATTCACGCTGTCGCACACCCCCCACTGTCCGTCTCCAGAACTTTCCATCTCCCCAACCTGAAACTCTGTCCCCCTTGAACACTAACCCCGGCCCCCTCCCCAGCCCCTGGCGCCCCCCTCTACTTCCTGTCCCTGTGAATCTGACTCCTCCAGGGACCTCCTATGAGTGGAATCACACAGGGTGTTTGTCCTTTGGTGACCTGCCTGTGTCACTCGGCATAGTGTCCTCAAGGTCCGCCCATGTTGTAGCAGGTGTCAGAATTCCCTTCAACGTAAGTCGCCGTGTCCGCTGCACGACTCAGTCCCCTGTGATGTGTTGCAGGCAATGGGGTGGTCGTCCACTTACCCGGCTTATTTGAAGAAGCAGAAAAGAATGAGAAGAAAGGTAGGTCCGAGTGCTCGCACGCGCACCCTGGCCCAGGCAAGTTCCTAGCATCGTGGTGGCCAGGGCCTCCTGTGTGGGTTCTTGGGAGGGGTCAGTTTCCCCAGCCAGCAGTCCCCCACCCACCTCCTGCCCGCTCTGCCTGTGCAGAAAGCTGGGTCTGCACTCGGGATGCGGAGAACAGGGCAGCCCAAGGCCCCAAAGTCTGGCTGTGGGCCTCAGTGTTTATGGGGAGCTTTCACGACACTGGGGACAGGTGGCATCTGGAGGGTCCCACTCAGGAAGTCTGGAAGGGGCCCTGGGACCTAGAATTTGATGAAGCTCCCCAGGACACCTGGATGTCTGGCCGAGATTGGGGACCACTGGGCCGACCCCACCTACAGGGAAGGATGTGGTTCCTAGGGGCTCCTGGGGCCTCCTGGGAGCAGGCAGCAATGGAGGCCACCGGCCAGGGTGTCTGGGCCAGCTGCCCCCCTGGAAAGGTTGTCTAGAGGTGGCAGCCCCAAGACCCTGATGGGGTCCGAGAAGGAAGCGGGCCTCAGCCTCAGGGCTCGAGTTCAGGACAGGAGTGAGAAGAGCCAACAGGAAACTGACCCTGGGCATGAAGCGCCAGGACAGAGGCCCCGCAGGGAGAGGTGGGGGGTGAGATTCCAGGGCCCTCAGCAGGGAGAGAGGCCACGAGGGGAGGGCACACCCCATGTGACCTTTGTGGACTCTTGCCCTGGGTGGGGGCTGGGCCAGCTGCCCAGCCTTGGCCACCTTGCCCGTGACGGCTGACCGCCTGCCGCGTGACTGCAGGTCTGAAGGACTGGGAGAAGAGGCTTGTCATCTCCGACCGCGCCCACCTCGGTAAGCACACCCGGGCTGGGTGCAGGGCCGGTGCCACCCACCTGCCATGGGAACCACCACCCCACAGTGGCCCTCCTCCCCGGCATGCTGAGCCCACGTAGCTCCATGAAATTCCAAGTGGGCAGTGGGTCGGAATCACAGTCCCCAGTTGCAGATGGGAAAACGGAGCCCGGGCACGTGTGAGTCTGTGCTGGGCAGAGGCAGAGTCCAGTGTGTCCCCTTTCAAACTGGACCACCTGTCCCGGGCAGCCCGGGCATGCACAGGGGAGCCCCATAACCCTGTGTCTGTCTCTCGCTTGGGGACACTCACCTGGCCGCGCAGTGTTTGATTTTCACCAGGCGGTCGACGGGCTGCAGGAAGTGCAACGGCAGGCCCAGGAGGGCAAGAAGTGAGTATATCCAGGGGCTTCTCTTGTCTCGCTGGCCTTCGAGTCTGGGAGCTCTGGGGTGTGCCAAGAGGGGAACGGGGTCCCCTTGAAGCCATCACGACCACGGGCAGCCCAGCCCAGCCTGACCACATACATGGGCCACCCAAACCCTTGCCCCACTAAGCACCCACGGCCATTCCCTTGTCCTCCAAAGATACTTATGAAAATGTGCCGAGCACTGGTTCTCCAAGCGAGGACAGGGTGCAACCGTGGCCATCCTGCCCCATTAAGTGACACGCTCACTTGCCACCCACATGTGTGCATGCACTCACACGTGTGTGCACACTCAGACTCTGCACACACACTCACACACAAGTATGCCAGGCGGCAATGCTGAGCAGGCCATTCACCGAGCCTGGGGCTAGGGCAGTGGCAGGCAGTGGGCACAGGGTGGGCATGGCCAGCGCGCCCAGCCCCCAGGAGGCGGCAGCCGGCAGACGTGGACAGGCGCATCCTCAGTGCCCGGCCAGAGGGAAGCTGGGGCCCAGTGCAGACAGGATGTCTCAGAGCCAAGGCATGGAATGACGGGAGGGTTTCAGCTGGCCCAGAACCGCCGGCGGGGGCCCAAGCCCCCGGATCCCTGACAGCCAGCCAGCGGAGGGGGCCAGCGGGCTCTCATAGCCATCCCAGACTGCAGGTGCTACTGCTGGGGAGGGCCCCTCCCAGCTCAACCCTTGTTTGTTTGTTTGTTTGTTTTTGTTTTTTTAAGATTTTATTTTTTATTTATTTGAGAGAGAGAGAGCACACGTGGGGGTAGGGTCAGAGGGAGAAGCAGGCTTCCCGCGGAGCAGGGAGCCCGATGCCGGGCTCGATCCCAGGACCCCGGGACCATGACCTGAGCCGAAGGCAGATGCTTAACGACTGAGCCACCCAGGTGCCCCTAAATAGATTCTTTTTTTTTTTTTTAAGATTTTATTTATTATTTGACAGAGAATGAGAGAGAGAGAGCACATGAGAGGGGGTAGGGTCAGAGGGAGGAGGCCGATGCCGGACTCCATCCCAGGACCCCATCCCGGGACCCGGGAATCATGACCTGAGCCGAAGGCAGACGCTCAACCGACTGAGCCCCCCAGGCGCCCAACCCTTGTTTATAACAGGGGCGCACGCAGGCGTCTGGGGGTGCTGAGCGCCCCGGCCCCTCACAGGCCCCCGGGCATGGCCCCCCGGCTCACGGCCGCCCCCTGTCTTTCAGTATCGGCACCACCAGGAAGGGGATCGGACCGGCTTACTCTTCCAAAGCTGCGCGCACGGGCCTCCGCGTCTGCGACCTCCTGTCGGACTTTGATGAATTTTCCGCCAGGTACCTGAGCCGCCCGAGGGGGGACTGTGGCTAGCGCTGAGGGCGCGGACCCCCAGGCGGGGCGAGGGGTCGCAGTCACTGTCGCCCCCGCAGATTCAAGAACCTGGCCCGCCAGCACCAGTCCATGTTCCCCAGCCTGGAAGTGGACGTCGAGGGGCAACTCAAAAGGCTCAAGGTAGAGCAGGGGCGCGGGCGGGCCGGGGGCGGGAACGGGGGCGGGGGGGGCGGCGCGGTGGGGGGAGCAGGGCGGGGGAGGGTGCGACCGGGTGCAGCGGGGAGGGGGGCGGGGCGCGGCGGGGGCGTGGCGGGCAGGCCCCACCGGGGCACCGCAGCCTTGCCAGACGCCCAGGCAGCACTCAGGGAGCGCACTGTCCCAGGCACTGCTATGGGGTGGCTGGCCCTCTTGGGGACCACAGGCCCCCTGTGCAAGCCCAGGCCAGGGAGGGCAGGAAGGTTTCCCCCGCCCCCAGGCCAGGGGACATTTCTGTGGCAAGTGAGCGTGTCACTTAATGGGGCAGGATGGCCACGGTTGCACCCTGTCCTCGCTTGGAGAACCAGTGCTCGGTACATTTTCATAAATATCTATCCCCAGGACAGGCTGGGGAAAGAGGCTGTCCCTGTCCTATTTGGGGTAGCTGGTAAAGGTGGCCTTGCTGACTCGTAGAGGGTCAGTGCAGTGTCAGGGATGGGATGAGGAGAGCACAGAGCCTTTCTGGAAGTTTCCAAGGCTGGGCTCCTGGCCCCTCCCAGCCCTCTTAGGGGAGCTGTGAATGAGGACAGGGCCAGACCAATGAAGACGTCAGTCACACTGGATTAGGGCCCACCATAGCGACCTCAATTTAATCCCCCCTTTGAAAGCCTGTCTCCAAATACAGTCACGTTCTGAGATGCTGGGGGTCAGGACTTCAACAGATGAACCGGGGAGTCGGGGCGGGGGGTACAATTCAGCCCATGGCTGCAGGAGGCTAGTGCGAGCCTCACAGACAAGACCCAGCCAGGACTGGGGGTCGCTCCAGGTCTCGGGACAGGTTTGCAGGCCAGGCCTCTTTCGGGAAAGGAATGCACTGGAGGTGTCTGGCTGTCAGGAGGGGCCTGGCCCCACCGCAGCCTCCTCTGCCTCCCCCGCAGGGCTTTGCTGAGCGGATCCGACCCATGGTCCGAGACGGCGTCTACTTTATGTACGAGGCGCTCCACGGCACCCCAAAAAAAATCCTCGTGGAAGGTGCCAATGCAGCCCTCCTTGATATTGACTTTGGTAGGTCCCCAGCCCGGCTGATCCCCACGATCCCCCTTTCCTGCCTGCTGGGGACCAGGCTGGTCGCTGACCGGATGTGGCAGGGCTGCCTTCCGCGGCCACACTGCCACCCTGCCCACGACAGTGATGATGCTGCCCCTCATCTTCCTACTTCAGCTGGGAGGGACAAGAGAGAGAGCTGACCTGGACAGAAAGGGAGAGAGGCCAGAGCTGCGGCCAGGGCTCCCAGCGAGGCTGGGTAGAGCCGGTGCTTCCATCCATGTGGGCCTTCTGTACGTTCTGTCCTGACCCCACGGCCACCCCAGCGCCAAGGCCACACGGTCCAGGCAGGGGAGGCACCCACCATCCAAGTCGGGAGCAGCCTTCTCCCGCTATTCACCCCAGACTCCTACACAGGCCACAGCGGCCTGATGCACAGTGCCCACGTGGGTCACTCCCCCAGGATGGTCTCTGGGACCGCAGGCCCTGGAGATCCCACAGAGGGGACATGCAGGAGGCCGAAGCACGCACCACCCTCTGCCGAGCTGGAGCCCGGGGCCGGGGTGGCAGCGGGCCCTGACCCGCTCGGTCTTGCAGGGACCTACCCCTTTGTGACGTCATCCAACTGCACAGTGGGCGGCGTGTGCACGGGCCTGGGCATCCCCCCGCAGAACATAGGCGAGGTCTACGGCGTGGTGAAGGCCTACACCACACGCGTGGGCATCGGCGCCTTTCCCACCGAGCAGATCAATGTGAGTCCCCAGCCCCAGCGGGACCCCAGCGGGACCCCAGCGGGGCGCCCAGTGGTGGCGTGTGCAGAGACACACAAGGCAAGAGCAGAGACAGGCATCCACAGGTGCACGCAAGGTGGCACGCGCCAACAGCCCTGCACCACACAAGCTCCCGCGGACCCGGTTTCCCCGGGAAGCACTGCAGACGGGCGGAGTGCCTCACGGCCCCTCAGAGCAGCCCGGGTGGTGCGCTCAGGGACCCCCTCAGGGTGCCGCTGGCTGCCTTTCCTCAACATGGCCTTGTGCCCTTGGCGGCGAGGGCCCAAAGCTCTGGTCCTGAGCAGGGGTGTGTGAGGCCGGTGTGGGAAGTGGGGGAGGAGGGGAGGGGCAGGAGGCAGCAGAGAGAAAGGCTGAGCCCCGAAGCAGCCAGGCGCAGGCTCCCCCTCCATGCCGCGGCGGGCCTGCTCTGCTGTCACGCAGGAAATCGGAGACCTGCTACAGAGCCGTGGCCACGAGTGGGGGGTGACCACAGGCAGGAAGAGGCGGTGCGGCTGGCTGGACCTGATGATTCTCAGATATGCTCACATGGTCAACGGCTTTACCGCGTAAGCAGCCCTTCCCTCACGGTCGTCACGTGGGCATGCAGGCCACCGAGTCTCCCGTCCGGCGTGGCGGGGCCGCGGCGGTGGACAGCCTGAGAGCCAGCCGGCCATCTGCTCCTAAGCACGTGCAGGGGAGGCGGCCGCAGGGGGTCAGAGGGCGTCCTGGCCCCTGTAGGGGGTTAAAATCGTCCGTCTAGAGAGGGAGAGGAAGCCTAGCCCCGAGGGCCTCCACCGTGGTCCTCAGGGACATGACTCCTTCTCCGCGGGGCCTGGCCTGGCTTGGCTTGGCCGGACCTCACTCCGTTAGGTCTGCTGGGGTGTGGGGCTGGGCGGTGGGAGGGAGACACTGTCCCCACCCTGGGACCAGGTGCCAAAGAGGCTGCGCTCTGAGCGCCAAGGTGCTGAGGCCGCAGCAAAGCAGAGGACAGGGTGGCCTGGCCACCATGGGCGCAGGAAGCACGGAGAGACCCACCCGCGAGGGCCCGTGAGGGAGGAAGGAAAGGGAACGCGGAAGGAACAGGGCCTGTGCCAGGGAGGACTGTGGCTCGACGCGGTCCCTGGGTGTCCCTACACGCGGTGCTGTCGGAGGGCCACTAGGCCCCAGGGCCGCGGGAACGGGGTCCCATGGGGACACCCGAGGCGAGGAGACCTCAGCCAGGCAGAAGCCGCACTCCCGAGCCCGCCTGCATGCTTCTGGGGCCACCCCGTCTGCGTTTCCCGGCGACTGTAAATAGCAGGGCAGAAGAAAGGGTGCAGGCCCAGCATGCCGGCAGCTTCTTCAGTGTCGCTCCGTCTGCTGGTCTGGGGACAGGCTGGCCTTAACGAAACTGGACATCCTGGATGCCCTGGACGAGGTGAAAGTCGGCGTCTCATACAAGCTGAACGGGAAGAGGATCCCCTATTTCCCAGGTACGGGGATGCCATGGCTTCTCCCGTCTGTTGCATGGGAAGAGGAGAAGGGACGGGTCTGCAGCCTGGGGGGACAGTGGGAGCCAGCCCCCGCGAACCCCAGACCCTGCGGGACTCTTAGGCGCTGCCAAGGCCCACCTCCTGGGCACCCTGGAAGCTCCCCGGGCAGGCGTGGACTGCTCTGTGCAAACGTAAAGATGACTGTTTTACCTAAGAAAACACGGTTTTCAGTTATTTAAGACCTAAGGGGTTTCTGCTACCGTGTGTCCCTTCTTTTAGAAAGTACAAAGGCGAATGTTTTCTTGGATCTCACAGTTCCCGTTCTGACCGCATCCCCCCCCACCCCACCCCCGCCGCCCCAGTGGCTTCTTCCCTGCAGCCCTCACTCTCTTCTGAGCTCATGTGTAGACCCCCTGCTCCCCTTGGCCTGTGTCCCCTGGCCCCACTGACCCCTGACCTTTGAGAAGACACAGCGGGGGTATGGTGTGACCCCAGGGATCCAGGGCCCAGGGGAGCGTGCAGTGAGGACCCCTCAGGAGACAGCTTGTTCCAGCACCTTCCATCAATAAGGGTTGGTTGGAGTCTACTGTGAGCCACATGCCCAGGAGCCATGGAGTCCTGGCTGGAGCAGGGTCCTTGCCCTGGTAACAGGACACAGAGATTCTTCAGGATCCTGTCATGCTTCAGGACTCTTAGAATTTCCTAGTTGGGAGAAGGGGGACACCTGAGTGGCTCTGTCAGTTAGGCATCCAACTCTTGATTTCAGCTTGGGTCATGATCTTGGGATCGTAAGATCAAGCCCCACGTAGGGCTCTGTGCTCAGGGCAGAGTCTGCTGGAGATTTTCTCTCTCCTCTGCCCCTCCCCTTGCATGCTCACTCTCTAAATAAATAAATGGATAAATAAAATCTTAAAAAAAAAAAAAGAATTTCCAAGTGGGGTCCATGGAATTCCTCAGCTGAGCCACCTGTGGAGGTTCTAGCAGAGCCCTTAGCAATCCTTGTCTGGGGTGGACGTGTCCCCTGGACTGGCAGCGATACAGCCAATGTCAGAGAACCCTCACCCCCCCGCGCCCCCGAGAAAACCAACCAGGGCCATGTGCCTTCCGCCTGGCTGAGCCCCGCGGCAAGCAGGTCCCCGAATGGGAGACCCGAGCACCAGAATCTTCGGGACATGGGCCACCCCCGACCCTTTGTCTCCCCAGCGAACCAGGAGATACTGCAGAAGGTTGAGGTTGAATACGAAACGCTGCCTGGGTGGAAGGCGGACACCGCGGGCGCCAGGAAGTGGGAGGACCTCCCCCCGCAGGCCCAGAACTATGTCCGGTTCGTGGAGAATCACGTCGGAGTGGCAGGTGGGTGCATGTGCCCCGGCCACCATCCCGCCCTCTGTGCCCCACCCCCCACCCCCGGGGCTGAGCAACTCTTTTCCCTTCCAGTGAAATGGGTTGGGGTCGGCAAATCAAGAGATTCGATGATCCAGCTCTTTTAGATGGAGAGCGCTGAGCCCGCGGAGCGCAGCGGCCCCGTCCCTCATCGGCAGCCGCAGAGTCACCGCCCGAAACGCAGAAGTAGGAAAACTAGTTTCTGTACTTTTATATATCTCTCCAAGCCTTCAGCTCAGCCACCGATTTCTACAGTGATCCAAACATCTGACGGCCAGCGTTGTGTATGTTTGTTTTTTTTTTAAATCCTGCTACTGAAAATGAGCCAAAGTACTCAAAACAGAGAACTTTTATGGCACATTAATTGTCACATGGTTGTATGGCTGGCTGGAGCCGTTAGTAATAAACATACGCAGTAGCCACTGAGTAGTGGTGATCGGTCCGTGTCTTGTTCTGTCCTTTCGTTTTGACTTTGGCGGTGACAACAGTCTGGGGGACGCACATTTCCGGTATCACAAAGCCGAACTGTTTGCTTGCTTAGACGGCAAACTGGTCACTGGAACGGGCCCAGGTAGGCGAGACCACAGGCATTCAGTGCTTCCCAAAAGGGAATCGTTACAGGAGCGCCCCCTTGAGCTCTAAGCCCCCCTGCACGGGGCGGAGGCAGCCCCCCAGCAGCCCCTCTTCACGTCAGCTGCATGCACCTGCCCTCATCCCTCCGGAGGTCACTGGATTGAATCAGTCACTTCTTAACAGGCCACAGCTGCTCGAGCTTACTGTGGTCTCCACTGGAAGCTGAGGAGCCTCCTTGAACAACTCTTCACAGAGTCTGGGGTAAATTTAGAAAAATAACCGCCCTCTCGGTATCATTCGGGAGAGGGAAGGAATTAGATGGGGAGACCCAGAGTCGGTCAGGGTTAAATCCCGGCCTTGTAACCCTGACGCTGGCATCTGGGCTCATGGAAATGGGTCGAGTGCCCACGGGGCTTGCTTCCCAGGGACCACACGGGGCTCCAGTCTGACTGGCCTACACCAGGGAGCCGCTAACCACGTGACAGCATCTTTAGTGAGCAGGCTCCATTCTGAAACTCCTGTGACGTCACACACTCTAGCAAACTACTCCAAACAGTGCCCAGATGAGTCTTGAGTGATTTGAAAGAAGCCAGGAAAATGGGCTACAACCAGCTTCCCTGGACCTTCCAGTCAGTGAGGAGCACAGCTACTTGAAGGCAGGAGTGAGAAGCACCACCAGAAACTGTTGAGTTTTCCGAGAATTATTTCCTTCCATGATGCGGCAAAGCAGGGGTCGGTTCTTCAGGAAAGAGGGGCTGCCCCCTCAACTACACTGGACCCCACACACAGTTCTCTGTATGAGACGGCCGTCTGGCCGCATCTTGCCACAACAGAGATGCACGCCTTTGATAGTCAACCGAGCTGGCATTTTTCAAAAGAAAGAGAAATCATTTCATTCTGCCTAAAAAGCTACAAGCCTGGCTTTGTAAGGTTAACCTGCAATTTAAATTAGCTGCAAAAACTGTTTTCAAACCTCTATCTTGTAGTGGCTGCTAAATCCTTCACTTGAAGACAAGTTGTTGTTGATTTTCTTCTACCTCTAGACAAAACCTAGAGGAGGCAGCCTCAGGCAGTGTCCTTGGGTGTCTGTAGCGTTGTACAGGCTGAAAAGACCAACTTCCAGGGACAATGATTCTTCCCTGGCACCAACTTCCTCATTCTCATGGCCCAGGGACAGGAGGCTGTCTCCTCTGAGGGATGGGTTAGTGCACACAGCCCCCCTTTTCTAGCATCAGGTGTTGGAGAGTTTGAGTAGTCATGAGGTGCTCTCTCTGCTTTGCACCCTAACACCTGCAGCGTGGAGGAGCTCATAGTGGTCTCAGCTCAACACACGAGGAAAAGACAAATCAGTAGTTAATGCTGATTGCTGTGCTCTTCCAAACACTCTGAAAAGCTGCCAGTTCCCTGAACATTCCTTTACCTGCCACCCAGCCATCCCGCTCCTAGGCGCTGACCACAGTAAATGAAGACCGATGTCCAGAAAAAGCCTTATAGAAGACTATTCAGAGAAGCTGCCTTTGTCACATCCCAAACTGGGCGCCAGCCCAGGCATCCTGGGACAGGTGAACAAACTGTGGTCCATCCACACACGGAATACACTCAGCACCAAAAGGAACCACCACTGGGGGTCTCAACATCGGCACGCGAAGGAGCCCAACACAAACGCACACGTGTGCATCTGCAGAATGAGTCTGCCCACGTATGAGGTTCTGGGGCAGTAGCCCTACCCTGCAGGGACAGAAAGCAGAGTGGCGGCCTCTCGTGGTCCTGCAGGCATATGCCTCTGTAGTCATGGATGCCACTGTGCCTCTCTCATCCGGGCACTCCACCAGGTAGAGACACATACAGCTTCGCTCTGAGTAAATTATGCTCCATCTAAAGTTGCTGAGAGTCATACAACCGCACTACCTAGCTTTGGAACAGCTGAGATGGTAATTACTCAAGATCTTAGGGCCCCGAGGCAGCCTTGACTAGACATCTCAAAGAGTGTGTCTCCTCTGCCTGTCTGTCCAGAGGGGAAAGTGTGCTGCCTCCTCACAGGAAAACAGAAACTATGTTCTTTCCTCAATCTGATCAATGTTCATTTCCAGATTGTCCAGCTTTCGGAGGTTATGCTGTTAGGCTCATGCTTCCCATGAGCTCCGAACCTGGCTTTTGTTTCCTGGGGTGTCCTCTGACTTGGGTGGGGCAGGTGTCCTTCCCCTTTTGTGACATTTGTCCCACCAGGGGGAGGGACCCTACTGGCTGTACCCAGCACCACTCCAAGAGCCTAGTGCAGAGCTTGGCATTTGTTACAGGCTGAATCCCATCCCCCTTAGATTCCCATGTTGTCCCAATTCTCAGGCCCTCATAATGTGACTGTATTTGGAGATAAGGGAGGTAATTAGCCTTTTTCCTAGCATTGAGTTATAAATGACATGTAGCATGTGCCTTAATTGTACAAGGAACCCACTGTGTAAGTTTAAGGTGTACAATGTGATGATCTGATACACAAGGAGGTCAGTTAACACATTCTTCACCCCATTTTGTCGTGAGAAAATGCTGAGAACAATTAAGATCTACTCTCTCAGCAACCTCCAAGTACGCAGTGTTGTTAAGTATGGTCATCATGCTGCACAGATCCATCTTTTTTTTTTTTTTAAAGATTTTATTTATTTATTTGACAGCGAGAGACACAGCGAGAGAGGGAACACAAGCAGGGGGAGTGGGAGGCAGGCTTCCCGCCGAGCAGGGAGCCCGACGCGGGGCTCGATCCCAGGACCCTGGGATCATGACCTGAGCCGAAGGCAGACGCCTAACGACTAAGCCACCCAGGCGCCCCCAGATCCATCTTTGACCAGCACCTCCCATGTCCTACACACACCCATCGCTCGGCAACCACCATCGGCTGTTTCTGGGAGTTTGACGATTTGAAATTCCACGTTATTGGTGAGATCGTCCAGTATTTGTCCTCTTCTGTCTGACGTATTCCACCTAGCATAACGTCCTCCAGGTTCGCGCCTGCGTTACTGCAAACGTCCTTCCTTCCCGTGGCTGAACAGTGCGCTGGGTGCCCGGTGCAGCCGCATCCTCCTGCACCCATCCCGGCAGGACGGCGGCGGGCGGCTCCGTGTCTTGGCCCCGTGACGCGGGCTGCGGGGAGCGTGGGGGTGGCACGGTCTGTCCCCCACTATGATCACGCTTCCGCCCTAGACACCCTCGCGCAGCTGCTCCGCTGTCGGGGGCTCGCCGCACGGAGGTCGTCTGGGGGGCCCTTGCAAGATGAGCCGAGGGCGCGGCGGGGCCTCAGGGGCCGCCCGCCCGCCCGCCGGCAACAGCGCGTGACCCCGGCGAGCCGAGGCCAGCCGGGCCCCCGAGGCCCCCTTAACCCCGCACGCCGCACCCGGACACAGAGCCCCGGACAACGTCCCAAGACCCGCACGACTAAGCCAAAGCCCCCGCAGGTCCCCGCAGCGCGGCCCCACGCGGCCCCGGCAGCCCCCAACGCCACCCTCCCTCCCTCCCGCCGGCCGGAAGTGACGTCTGCCCCGGAAGCGTCCAGGACGGCCGGACGGCACTGCCCACTTCCGGGACGACTAGGAGGTCCTCCCGCTTAAAATTTAGGAAAACGCGAATCGTCCTCCAACTCCGGTGACTTAAACGAGGGACTATAACCAGTTTCAACAGTTGTGTAGGGACCACCCCCCTGCAAAACCCCGAGACACCCGCCCCGCCCGCTCAAGCACTCCGAGCCCCGCCCCCGACGTGGCCCCAGCCCCTTCCGCCACGCCGCGTCCCGACTCCAGGTCGCCCTAGGCCTATCCCGCGGCGCGCCTCACACAAGGCCCGCCCCCGGCGCACCGGTTCCGCCTCCAACCTGAGCTCGGCCTATCCGGCGCCGCGACGCCCTCGAGCCCCGCCCCACGTGCCTTCGGCCCCTCCCCTGCCGCGCTCGAACCCCGGCCCCGCCCCTTCCCTCGGCTTTTCCCGCGCAGCCGGGTCCCGCTCCGGCCCTCGCCCACAGCCTATCCCGCGCCGCACCGCCTTCGAGCCCCGCCCCCGCCCTCGCCTCCGGCCTATCCGGCGCCGCGCTCGAGCCCTGCCCCCGTCCTCGCCCCCAGCCTATCCCGCGCCCCACCGCTTTCGAGCCCCGCCCCCGCCTTAGCCCCCGGCCTATCCCGCGCCGCTCCGCGTTGGCGCGCGGCTGTGACGTCACGGGTCGCGGCGACGCGCGCGCTGAGCTGCGCCGCTCCGGGCCCGCGGCCATGCCCAAGCGGGGCTGTCCGTTCGCGGACGCGGGCCCGCTGCAGCTCAAGGTCCGCGTTGGCCAGAGGGAGCTGAGCCGCGGCGTGTGCGCCGAGCAGCACTCGCGAGAGATCTTCGGTGAGTGCGGGGTACCGCTCCCGCCCGCGGGAGCCTGTGTCAGCCGTGTCCGCAGGCCGCGCCCCCGGGAGCTGAGAGGCCGCGGGAGCCGGCCGTCCCGCCGCGCTCTGGGAGCCGGGAGGGCGGCGGGAGCGCGCCCAGGCCCACCTGCGCTGCCGCAGCCCGCGAGGGGTCTGCCTGCCGCCCTCCCTGCCGGCGCACCGCGGCGCTCTGTCCCCCGAGGACTCCGACTTCGGCCGGGAGCTGACCCGGGTCTCAGCCCCGCGGAGGCCCTGCCACCCGGGAGCGCCCTGGTTTAGGCGGGGGCCTGCGGGGGGAGGGAATCCCCACGGGCACGGGTCTCGGGGGGCAGCAGAGTCTGAGCGCAGGCCTGCAGGCTGAGCAGGAGTCGGGGAGGCAGGGAGGGAGGGGAAGGAGTTCAGGCGGAGGGGCCGAGTGTGCAAAGGCCGGGAAGCGGGGCAGGGCAGCTCAGGGTGAGACGTGAGGGCAGTGAGCTACAGCAGGTCTTCTCGTCTGGCTTTCTCGTGCGGGTGTTAGGTGCGCCCTTGGTCGCCCGTTCGGGTGGTTGATACCCTGAGGCAGCCACAAAGCGGAGCTCACCTTACCTCGTGGTTAGGGGCAGGTAGTGTTTGTAATTGCGTGGAGCTGCCGTTGTACTGGGGATGTGGGGAAGAGACGCCCTGGGAGACCCCAGTTGTCCTCCTCCTGCTGCCGCCCCCAGCCCCCAGCAGCTGTTGGCCCTTTCCTTCCTTGCACGCTTGGGTTGCAGGTGATAAAAGTGAGCACGGCCGCGGGGACTCGGGTAGAACTGTAAGTGCGCACCCTGTAAGGACGCTCAAAGACACTGCGCTGGCAGAAAAAGAGTTTAAAACAAATGGGGACTATGTCAGTCTAGCTCTTCACCCCGCCGCCTGGACTGCCCTGGGCATTCCAGCCCTATCTGTCGCCTGACCTCTTTGCCTCGCTTGGATCCCAAGCCGGAAAACAAGCATTCACCACAGCACGGGACACCCCTCCCCCATTCCATCGCAGGATAAGGCGCGGGGGTGGGGGTGCTGGAGGAGGAGGAGGCGTTGTCATCAGCCTCGTTTGAGTTACCCGGTAACTGTCGTTCCTGTCGCCATCACACAGAGCCAGCAGCTTCTGGGATCTCTGCCCCGGCTCCGTGGAGACAAGGCAGAAAACCACAAAGCATTTTGGGGGCTGGAGTTGGGCATTTGATCTTGTGAAAGTCCCCAGATGACTGACGCGTGGCTGATGGAAAACCAGTGCTGAGCACCCCGTTCAGCTCTCAGGGTGGGGGTGCCCAGGGCCCACCGGGGTCTGGAAAGTTCTGGGATTCCTCTGTCAGGAGCCAGTTGCTGCCATGTCTTTTGCCAGCAGCTCTGCGGTAGGTGAGAGGGGTGCACACTGGCCACGGCTTGACGGACGAGGTGGCTGTGCAGGGATTTCACGCCACAGGGGTGTGAACACTGGGACTGATTTGTCTTCCCAGAGAAAACCAAGCAACTCCTTTTTCGAGGGGCCCAGGCCTACATGGACCACTTGTGGGAGGAGAGCTGTGCCATCGTTGACCTGCCAGAGTCCCCGAAGCCTGGCCCCACAGAGGCCCTCCGGGCCGCACGTGGGCAGATGCTGATTGGACCAGACGGCCGACTGACCAGGAGCCAAGCCCAGGCCTCTGAAGCTGGTGAGTGAAGCCAACGGCAGGCGCCTTCCCAGCTGTGCGCTAAGGGTGGATGTGACAAGTGTGTCGCCCTTCATTCCTGATACCGTCTGCCTGGGGGCTTCTTCCCCAGCCAGGCAGGAGCTGGCCCCAGGGTCTGAGGAGCTGGTGAGCACCAGGAGGCTCTGCCCTACCCCCGCGGCCCCCCAGCTGACATCCGAGTCTGGGGCTTGTGAAGCAGCTTCTGGCTGGGGGAATCAGGAAAGGAGGAGAAACCTCCTTGGTGTCCTGCCTGCTTTCTGCTTGCAGCAAGACACGGAGTCCCAGCCGGGTGGGGATCGCTGGTCGGGCCCCTGTGCGCTGTGTAGCTCAGACCACCGCCTTTGTCGTTGGTTACAAGCCATAGTCACTGCCCCCCCACCCCCCACTCCCCAGGGCTGGTCTGGGGCCAGGAACTCTGTTCACCGAGGGTGCAGGGGCCACACTTTGAGACACAGGCGCTGGACACACGAGAGAGTTCTGGTACAAGCCACCGAGGGAGGAAGTGCCGACGTCTAGATAGCGGGAACGGAAGGAGCGCTCAACCCGGAGTCCCGGACACTGCCCTCTAACGTGCTCCTGGGCGCCTGGGGTCTTCCTAGTGAGCAAGGGTCTGTGGGCTGTGCTTTCTTGAAGGTTGTCAGGAGGACCCAGTGGTAGATGGCATGCAGGGATTCAGGGCATCCCTCTGTCCGCGGGTCAGGGAGGCTGTGGCCCCACAGCCTGCAGCACTTGAGATCCCCTGTGGGGCTGATGGGTGGCGTTTCTTCCTCACAGACCCGTCCAGGGCAGTGACCAGAGCCTGTTCCTCGTGCGTGCGAGCGCTGGACGGGAAGGCGGTCTGCGGCCAGTGTGAGCGCGCCCTGTGTGGGCGGTGCGTGCACCTCTGCTGCGGCTGTGGGGCTGTGGCCTGCGGTCTGTGCGTGCTCGCGGAGTAAGTGCCCGACGGGGGTGGGGGAGCGGCTCCCCCCGCCTTGCCCCTGGGGAGGGGGGCATGCCGGGAACTGCTTCACCTAGCTTGAAGTTTTTCTGAAGACTGCTCTTCCCTCGAGGAAGTCTGGATCCCGTAGGCTGCCAGTTCTGCCTTTGCCTGCGGCCGTCTGTCGTAGCGGCTTGGCGAGCTGACCTTTCAGACTGGCGTCAGGACCGTCTCTCGGGGTTTTCCTGTTAGCGTGCTCGCCGTTGGAGGAAGCGGGTGGGAGCAGGTGGGAGCAGGTGCAGGTGTGTGGCTGTGTGGCTTCTTGCCGGCCGTCTTGACCCACGATGGAGTGTTGGCTTAGTCTGTTGCTTGAGTGTGCGTGTCTGCCTCTGCTGGCCGAATCCTGCACCTGCTTGGGAGGCGCCGGGTACCAGTCCCACCCCAGCAGCCGCTGTTGGCTACCGGGTGGGGGTGTAAGACGAGGCCCCCGCACAGACTTGGAGCTGGCTGTGTAGACCTCAAACTAGTTTAGTCCCAACAGTCTGAAACCAATCGTGGCAAGCGGAAGCCCAGCTCAGATGGGCCAGCCAGCAGAGCCTGGGGAAGCCAGGGGCAGCGTGTGCAGCACAAGGCAGGTGGGCACCTGGAGCTCCCCTGCAGTCCAGCTTGGGTCGTGTTTTGACCAGTTATGCACGTGGACTACCCTTTCCTTTGCTTCTGCCGGCTTATTCTCCCCTTCCTGTTTCTGTGCAGACTGAAGAGGCCTGGGCCCCCAGTGTCCCAAGGCTATTTCACGTGGGGAGGGACCCAGCTCAGCAGCAGGGCAGGTTAAGGGAGAAGAAGGGATTCCTGGAGCCCTCCTCCCACCCGCCCGTGTTTGGGAACTTTCCTCCTGTCCTGACAGTGTCCTCCTGGCGTTTACTTCCTGCTTTTTCCCCAGCTGCCTACACAGTTCACCCTGTGATGGAGGGGCGGGGAGAGGGGAGCGTCCATTTCTCAGACACGACTGGGGGCTGGGCTCTCTGCTGCGTTTTACAAACAGATCACCCTCCAGGTCACAAGGCTGAAGTGGCATCCCCAGGTGTAGAAACCAGCCTTGGCCTGCTGCCCCCTCCCGTTTAGGGGTGGCCCCTCAGGTTCTGGTGCTAGGAGCCACGGAGCTGGGTGCTCTGTCAAGACTGCTTTCACTACAGGGCAGCCCAGCGGCCATCGCGTCCTGCCCACGCTGGTCGTCCTCCACAAGTCCTGCACCATGGGTCACGGGCTCACTGTCTTCCCTGCCAGGTGGCAAGCAGCCCTGCCTTCTTGCTGGCGCATCTTGGCCTACAGTGTCTGTCCATGTGTGTTCTGTAGCATGCTGCCAATTTCTTGTCCTTGTGGGATCTCTCCTGATGAATCTCCCCTGCGATTCACTGAACCTCTGGGGCCCGGTAAATCCTGACTGGATACGGGCAGGTTTCTGTGCAGGGTGGGCCGCAGGTGGGCCATCAGCCATCTCCGTCCGCTGGGGCTGCTGTGGAGGACGCCACACCCGGGCGGCGTAGCCAGCAGCTGTCATGCTCTGGAGGCCGGAAGCCCAGGATCAGGGCGTCGGCGGGGTTGGCTCCTCCCCAGGCAGGCCCAGGGTTGTGGGCGCACCTCAGCCTTCTCCCAGTGGCCTCGCACGTGGGTAAGGGCCCACCCGTCTGCAGTGGGGCCTCATCTTAACTGGTTCTGTCTGCAGCTCACGGCTCTATCCCCAGATACGGCCAGGGGACCGGGGCTCAGCACCGCAACATACCGATGTAGGGGGGCGCGACTGAGCCCCTTAAACCACTTCTTCTCTCTTGCCTGTGATGTTGCAGCTGCGGTGATGTTCACGAGACGGTGCTGTGTGCTGGCTGCGCCATGTTTGAGGCCTGAGGGCCGGAGCGGACAACAGCCTCCCCGGACAGGCCGCCTGGGTGCCGACGCTGCAGAGTGGGGGCGGGGGGCGGGGGGTCTAGTTTATATTTTGTACTGAGGGCAGAGTGAATAAACCCCTTTATATTTGGACCAGAG
The DNA here is from genome assembly GCF_002201575.2 of Neomonachus schauinslandi. Taxonomy (NCBI): domain Eukaryota; kingdom Metazoa; phylum Chordata; class Mammalia; order Carnivora; family Phocidae; genus Neomonachus; species Neomonachus schauinslandi. The sequence goes on along the minus strand of NC_058411.1, from coordinate 982,164 downwards.
GCCTGGCTCAGCACTTCTGGGGGTGCAGCCTCCTGGGGCGTGTGTTCCCCCTGGTGGCGTGCGGGCCCCCATGCCCGGCGCCCACGCGCAGCAGCTTGTGCAGTCCCTCGGAGCTTCGGGTGAGTGTGTTCCCGCTTGTCCCCATTTTGTGGATGGGCAACAGGCGTCCAAAGTCAGGTCCTTGAGCCCCTCCGGCCAGTGCTGATGAGAGAGGATTTGGACCCAGGTCATCTGACTCCAGAGTGCAAGACTGCACCAGAGCAGCTCGGGACATGGGGTGATGTCCCAGACTGTCCCTGAGATGGCTCCGCTACCTGCCCCCATCTGGTGTCCACTTGGTTTTTCAGGTGCCTGCACGGCCTGGGCTCTGGGTGAGCTGACGGTCCCTGCTCTCCAGGAGTGATGGCCAGCTGGGCAGTGTCCTTGCTGCATTTGGGGCAGTGCAGTGTGTGGCCTGAAGGGAGGGGTGTTGACAGCCACAGCGGGGTGGCTGGGGGAGGGCACACATGAGCAAGCTGTGGGTCTCCCGCACCTGGCACGAGCGTCCCCTGCAGGGCGGACTCAGCATCCCGTTCACGGGAGGGAAGTGTCCAGGGGACAGTGGGGTGTGATTCTTAGAGGACAGCAGGGGGGTGGGCTGGAGCTGGGCCCAGGCTGTGATTTGCTACCATGGGTGGAACAGAGAAACCACTCACGTTCAGGGGGGGAGGGCCGCGTACAGGCGAGGAGGCTGGCATGCAGTCAGGGCCGCGAGCCCCGGAAACAGCTGTCCGTTGGCCATCCTCGTCACGGGATTGCCTCCTCTCACCTGGCTTCCTGCAGAGGCCCTGGAGCCTCCCTCTAGGTGTCCACCTGCAGGCCGTGACCCCAGTAAGCACAGCATCACATTGGTCGTTTGGGAAATTCAAATCAAAGCCACAAGGAGATAGCACCTCACACCGATGGCCATTACGAAGAAAACAAAACAAGTGTGGGCGAGGATGCGGAGAAACTGGAAGCCTCGTGCACTGTTGATGGGAGTGGTGCGGAAAACAGTGTGGTGGTTCCTCAAAAAATGAAAAAGGGAACTACCGTATGAGGCGGCCATCCCTCTAGGGTGTGTGTTTACGCAAAAGAACTGAAAGCAGGAACATGAACAGACGTGTGCACCCCCGTGTTCACTGTGGCGTGAGTCACCGTGGCCAGGAGGGGGGCAGCCTGTGTCCATCAACAGGCGAGAGGGTAAGCAGACTGGCCCGTCTGTGGGGGGGCGGGGCATCCAGCCTCGGGGGCCGTCAGGACGTGCAGCTCCGTGACCTGAGCCGGCACATGAGGACCGGTCCAGTGTGATCCCGCTCACGATGTCCCTCGGGGAGTCTGGTCATAGACGTGCCCGGGGTGGGGGGGTCAGCGTTTCATGGGGACTTTCAGTTTGGGAACATGGGTGGTGGTGGTAAGCGGCACTGCAGTGATGCGAAGAGTGGTGCCGCGGAGCCTCACACTCGCTGAGGTTGGGGGCGTGGCCGGCTCAGGTCCCCGCGGTCCCGGGATGGAGCCCGCTTCTCCCTCGCCTTCTGCCCCTCCCCCCGCTCGTGCTGTCTCTCTCTCAAATAAAAGCTTTTAAAAAATAAAATCTTTTATTTATTTATTTTTAAAGATTTTATTTATTTAATTGACAGAGAGACAGCGGGAGAGGGAGCACAAGCAGGGGGAGTGGGAGAGGG
>NC_058411.1:957747-980451 GCF_002201575.2 Neomonachus schauinslandi | reverse complement strand
ACAGCGGGAGAGGGAGCACAAGCAGGGGGAGTGGGAGAGGGAGAAGCGGGCTTCCTGCTGAGCAGGGAGCCTGATGTGGAGCTCGATCCCAGGACCCCGGGATCATGACCTGAGCCGAAGGCAGACGCTTAACGACTGAGCCACCCAGGCACCCCCAAAATAAAATCTTTTAAAAAGTAAAAACGGGCACCTGGGTGGCTCAGATGGTTAAGTGTCTGCCTTCGGCTCAGGCCATGATCCCAGGGTCCTGGGATCGAGCCCCACATCGGGCTCCCTGCTCAGCCGGGAGCCTGCTTCTCCCTCTGCCCTTCACCTTACTGGTGCGCTCTCACTCTCGCTCCCGCGCTCTCTCTCAGATAAAGTCTTAAAAATATATATAAAAATAAGGCATGTGGCATCATTCTGCAGAGTCGCACATGCTCCTATATTAAAAAAAAAATGCCAGTTGACTCTTGAAAGCAGAAGTTATAGCACATTTAGGGGTCTTGACGTTTGTGGATGCAGAGTGTGGGAATGGAGTGTGCCCTGTCCTGGTCCTGCTTGTGAGGCCCCGACCACACTTGAAGACGAGAAATGCAAGGTATGCCCTGTCCGTCCCAGAGTCGCTGGGCTGGGGCCCTACGTGCAGCTCGGCATCGTGGCCAGATCCTGCAGTGGAAAGCAGCATCAGTGGGAAAACTGGTAAAACAAGCCAGTCAAGGAGAGAAGATGATGTTTGAAAAAAGTCATTTAATCCAAAATCAGGCGAGGAAAGATGAAAGAAGGAACAAAGAACAAATGGGGCGCAGAAGAACAGCAAGAGGGTTCGTAAGCTCAGTCTTGCCCACAGCCGCCTGCAGTATGAACAGACCCAATGCCTCAGTCAAGGCGGGAAAGGCCAGAGCTGGTCGGATTGTCCCGACAGACAGCAAAAGAGCGAGACCCTCCTCTGTCGTCTACAGAAGTTCACCTTCGGTGTAAAGACACAAAACCCAAAGGACGGTAAGCTCCATCTCTGAGCAGCTGTCCCTGGCTGGCAGCTTCTAGATAGCAGGCCCAGCCCCTAACACCCCCAGCTCTGCAGGGCATGCACATCCCCCATCACCAGGCAGGCCCGCAGCCCCAAGTTAGCTCCTTCCCACACCTGCCGCGATGGGGGGGTGGGGATGGCCCCCGGGAGTTTTCTGTCCAAGGTGCCCATTGCCTTTGCGCCCCCCCCACAGCCCCCACCCATTTCCTCAGCTCCCCCCACTTGAGATGGGGTTGTATTGTGTCCATGCCCTTGACCTTGACCCCTCTCCTGGGACAGAAAGCATCCCCCATCACCTGTGGGAAGGGCTGGGCCCGCCTGACAACGGGGCCCCAGGCTCCTCCCCGGTTCCCGCCCGCACCTGCCACCGCAGCCACTGTCTGCCCAAAGTCTGAGGACAACGGAAGGGTGTCACTGTGTTTTCTCTGGTGGACTTTGCTCTTTTCTGTGTCAAGGTATACATAAAACTTAAAGGCCTTAACCATTTCAAGTGTACAGCTCGATGGCATTAAATACGCTCACCACCGCCCACCGTCGTCTCTGGAACTCTTCATCTTGCAAATCCGACTCCCCAGCCCCTGGCACCACTCTCTCTCTCCCCGTGCATCTCACTCCTCAGGGCCCTTGTGTAAATGGAATCCTAATGCCACTCGGCATAATGTCCTCAGGGTCCATGCATGTGGCGGCGGGAGCCAGAAGGTCCTTTTCTGAAGGCTGGGTCACAGTCCCGTGAATGGACGGGCCTCGGTTTGCTTATCCATTCACCCACTGTGGACACTTGGGTGCCATCCACGGTTTGGCCCCCGTGAATCATGCTGCAGTGACCATGGCGACGGGCTCTCTGCTTTCAGCCCTTGTGGCTACAGACCCAGAAGTGGACTTGCTGGGTTATTGGGTGTCTCATTTCTCGAGGAACCGCCATACTGTTTGCTCTCAGCGGCTGCACCGTTTTACCTTTGCGCCGACAGCACACGGGGTTCTGATTTGATGCCCATGTTCATCCGTGTGACATCTGGACGTCTCTTTTACCTCTTTCATATGTAACGTTTGGTGTGTGTGTGTGGTTCCAAAAGAGCTGTGTCCTCTTGTGACTGGGGCCTACTCCGGATGTGCCCCCAACCTGGCACTCCTCACAGGCGCTCCCTCCAGCGGGAGGGGACAGCCACCCCACCTGGAGTCACCTTGGGGTCTGGAAAGGGAGGGGGCCCCCCCCACCCCCACCTCCAGGCGCATGCCCCAGGACCTATAAATGTCCCCGCATCCCAGCCACACCTGCATGGGAGAGATGAGGCCAAGGCTCCCAGGCTCCCTCCGCCCGTGCTTGCCGGGCAGCTGGCTCCTCTGCGCTGAGCAAGCGGCCACCGGGCATCCACCAGGTGGCGCCTGCCACACGTCCCACCAGGCGGCGGGGTCCCCGTCTGGGCCACTCGCACCCCTCTACCCAGCAGTCCCAGACTTGCTGCGTGACCTCCGCCAGGCCTCCTGGGCTGCGAGGGGGTGACCCGGCTGGGCATGTGGACAGCCTGGGCACCTGCCCACTCTTGCGCGCCGCCAGGGAGGGCCATCCTCTCTCAGGGGCAGGCTGATCCTGCTCCCCCTACACAGGCCGGCCAGCCCACACGCTTTCACCCGCCACCCACCAAAACAAGCCACAAAGTTGAAAAGCAGTGTTTATTGAAGAATTTGGAGGGAAAGTCTCATAATAGTAAAAATAGTAAAGTTGAATGTAAAAAGCGCCCCGGTGCAGCATGGCGTCCGGCCGCGAGGCGCGGAGGGGGCGCTGAAGGCCCCTCCGAAGGGCGCTGGGCGCATGGCGGGCCAGTGAAGCTGCTCCAAAGGACGAGTGCTACCTGGGGACACCATCGAAGTGAGACGCCCCGGAAGGGACCAAAGGGTGGGAGGGAGGGGCTTTCTTGTCACTCTGATTAAAAAACCCCAAAATGCATGTGAACAGCGTAATACACAGCAACGGATTGCAACCTCGTTCCTCTGCCTCTCGGGCGAGCCCGGCCTGGCCTGCCCCAGGGAGGGGACCAGGCCAGCGTGCCACAACCAGGCTGCTGCTGGTGCCCCCAGGCTGGGCCAAGACAGCTGGCGGGAGGGACGGAGGGGCCAAGGCAGGGCGCACCCGGACCCCCAACTGCACGTGGCTGCATAAGGCCCTCGACCTTTTCCTATGTGAATCTAATCGTTCTGAAGGCCAAGGCCATGTCTGGAGACCTAGATGAAATAAATTAAAAAAGCCCGCAGGACACCTTTGCTCCCGGCGCGGCTGGCAGGGAGGGTGCCCCCTTCAAGGCGGGCCGCCCCGCCCACAGCGCGAAACGTCTTCCCATCCCCGCTCGGAGGAGTGACATGGCTCCCAAACGCATCCAGAGATAAACATGAAATACAAATCGTCCCGCGAGGCTTCCTCCCCGTCCCCTGAAGCCGCCGTCAGGAGTGCGGCGCGGCCAGCTGGCCTTCCTCAGGCCGTGCCGCTGGCCGAGTAGGAGAACTGCGGGAAGTGGGGCCTCCGCTCGCTGTCCTCACCCTCCATGTTGTCACCTGCAGCCGGGCGGGCGGGAGGTGCGCTCAGACGCCAGCACCGGGAGCACAGCTCCCGTGCATCCAGAGACTGAGGCAGGCCCTAGGGCTCGCCTCCCAGGCCCTCTCACTGCCAGGGCCGGGACGGTGCCCTCCTGCCCCCATCACCACCCTCCCGCAAGGGAACACTGCAGGCCTCAGGAGAGAAGGGAAGAAACAGGCTTGGGGGTTGGCGGGGAGGTGGCCCACCCCTCACCTTGGTCGGGTGGCGTGATGGTGATCATCTGAGCCGTGAATTCCTCATCAAAATACCTGGTGTCTGTCTCTGACGTGACCTGGGGCTTGAAGGGCGGACTGAGCTGCAGGGGACAAGGGCAGGGGGAAGGCAGGTGACAGGCTGCACTCTGCACTGCCCCCAGGGTCCGAGCTCCCCCTCACCCCCCCACCCCCTGCCAAGGGAAATGCCTCCTGTCTCCAGGCCACACTGAGGCCATGGAACGGGGCTCCAGCAGGGAGACACAGGGGAGGATGGCGGCCTGGAGCCCTGCAGACATGCCTCTCCCCCAGGGGCAGGCCAGGCCATGCTCGCAGTGGCCCCCACAGCTGACCAGCTCTGCAGGGCCCCAGGGCCCCAGGCAGAAGAAGACAAGTCCATTCTCTCTTCTAGCCTTCACTTTCTTTCTGGTTCTCTTATGAAGTAGGAAAGAGATGAAGAGGGATGCCGTGGGACAAGGTGGACTCCCAGCCCCATCCTTAGGTGCCACTCACAGCCTGCCTTCCTGACCACAGCCACTCAGCCCAACTGCCAGGGGCTTCCACTCTGATATTCATGATAAAGGGACAGTCCCAAACCCACCAGGGCCAGCAAGTAGTATTCCCATGCAGTGGCTCTGGGGGCCCACGGCAGCCCTGGGAGGGGACCCCAGTAGCACCCAGATAGTCCTGGGGTACAAGGTGAACTTACATGCCCCAAACCCACACAGGGCTCCCAGGGCCCTCCCTGCCCAACTCCCACCAGGAGAGGAGACCAGGCCTTCCTATCTGCAGAACAGGGAAGGGACAAGTCCTGAGCGCAGGGCCTGGCTGGCCTCATTCGCGGCTCAAGGACAAGAGTGCAGCCAGCTGAGTCAGGCTGCAGAGGATGCAAGGGCAACTGTATGGGATATGTCCATGTGAGCAGGGCCCTGCAGGCAAGCACCGCCCCCCAGCACTCCAGGGCTGCCCCTCACGAGCTAGCAGGACCTCCGGTCAAGGTTGGGCAGCTGGGCTGTCGGCGGGCAGGGAAGCGGATAGGAGCTGGGCAGGGCGAGGGCGCCTGTCATGCAGGCAGGACAGAGGCCCAGCCGGCAGCATGTGGCCGGCAAATGGGCCTGCACGGGGAGGGTAGGCGGGAAACCAGGTGGAAGTCTGTCTGGTGACAGGGTGTCCAGCACAGCCTGGTACAGCTTTCCTGAGCCTGCTGGGCCACCCGGCCAGCCTGGGCCAGGGCCTGGCCGCTCCCACGTCCCCCCAAGGGCAAAGGGCAGGGGGATGTGTGCACACAGCAGCTGCCTCGCTCCTGGGAGGCCTCCCTCCTGCGCCAGACGGGCAGGTGCTGTGCCCCGACCCTGCACGCTCGCGGAGAGCAGGCCTGGGCTCTCCCTGCAGCAGGAGGCACGGAGGTCGGAGGGAGGGAGGGGACAGCGGGGCTAGCAGCCCCACTCCACCACCAGCCTGTAGCGGGCAGCGTCGGGCACAGGGCGCCCTCTTCGGGGAGTCCATGCCTACGTAGCTCCTCCCGGGGCTTGGAATGAGGGAGGACCCCGCAGAACTCAGGAGGAGATCCCGCAGTACAGACCCTGTGAGCCGGGGGAAGAGGTACGGGCAAGGGCAGGGAGAGGGATGGGTGTGCACGGGTGAGTGTGCAGCAGGCCCCCACACACCTTCTTCTCATACACGTCCTGCCACACGATGCTGGCGAAGAAGCGATGCTGCATGATCTCCTTGGCGTCCTCTGAGCCCCCTCCAAGCCTGTGGGGGCATGTCGGCTGCTGCCACCTGCCTGACTCGGCCACAGGCCCCTTACCGGCCCTCTTCCCTCCCGCTGGGGTCTCAGCACGTGGGGGGATGGTGCAGGGGGGACAGCGTGGTCCCAGGGGGTGGGGGAAGCACAGTGCGAGGGTGACCGCATAGTCCTGGGGTGGTGGGGATGGTGCAGCCCCTCTGGGGGGCTGTGGACGGCACTATGCCAAGGGCCATGCCCCAGCACATGTAGGACACTGGGGAGAAGGGTGCTGCCAGCATGGCGGGGTCCCCTGAGCAGGTGCGAGAGGCTACAAGGTCGGGGTCAAGGTGCCCATCTGGCCCCAGCGAGCCCTGGCCGAGGACGTCACACGTCAGCCATCGGTGCGGCCTGGAAGCTGCCCTGCTGTCCCGACAGGAAACTGGGGGATCGCGTGGCTCACCTCTGCTTGGGGTCCTTCTTGAGCAGCCCCGAGAGCAGGGACTTGGCCTCGGGGCTGAGCGTGCGCGGGAAGCGGAGCTCCTCCATGAGGATTAGCTCGAAGAGCTTCTCGTGGTCCTGGTTGTAGAAGGGCAGCCGGCCGCACAGCATCTCATACATGACCACGCCCAGCCCCCACCAGTCCACCGCCCGGCCGTAGTCATTGTCCTCCAGCACCTGGGGGCGCAGGGACACAGGGTCGTAGGCTGCCCGGGGGGCGTGGGGTCCCAGGCCGCCCAGGGGACGCAGCAGGGGCGCACCTCGGGGGCCAGGTACTCGGGTGTCCCGCAGAAGGTCTTCATGGTGGCCCCGTCCTTGATGCCCTCCTTGCACAAGCCGAAGTCTGTGATCTTGATGTGCCCGTCCTTGTCCAGCATGAGGTTCTCCAGCTGTGGGGGGCGGCCTCCAGGTCAGCACCAGCCCGCCCTGCTGCCCTGCGGCCCCCGGCCACTCCCGCCCACGCACCTTAAGGTCGCGGTAGACCACGTTCTTCTCCGAGTGCAAGTAGTCCAGGGCAGACACGATCTCAGCGCCGTAAAAGCGGGCCCGGTCCTCAGGGAACACGCGCTCCCGGGACAGATGGAAGAAGAGCTGCAGGACAGGGGTGTGAGGAGCGCAAGGGCCGCAGGGACCCTGGCTCCCTGGGGCGGGGCACCCGCCGGCCGGGCGCCCGAGGGCCCCCTGTGCTGGGGGGGGGGCGCCCGAGGGCTCCCTGTGCTGGGGGGGGATGCCCGAGGGCTCCCTGTGCTGGGTGGGGGCGCCCGAAGGCTCCCTGTGCTGGAGGGGGACGCCCAAGGCTCCCTGTGCTGGGGTGGGGGGGGACACCCGAGCGTCAGCCTCATGCGGGCCATGCGGCCACCCTACCTCTCCCCCGTTGGCGTACTCCATGACGAAGCAGAGGCGGTCGTGAGTCTGGAAGGAGTACTTCAGGGCCTACGGGGTAAGCAGAGCGGCTACCGTGGGCCCTGGACCCGCCCGGAGCCCCAATGCCCACACGCCATTCTTGAGGAAGGCGCAGTGTGGGCTCTGTATCAGATCTCGGGCGCCCTGCACGGGAGGCAGGGCAGCAGCTAGGGGGACCCTCGGCAAGGGGAGGACGTGCCCAGGGCAGAGCTTACCAGCCACTTTCCTACCTCACACCACAGGGGGCCTGGCTCTAAGAGGAAAGGCCCACACAATCAAGTCGTCCCCACAAGTGACCGACCCCGGATCTAACCCAGCGGCCGGGATGAGCCCCATTCACGGAAAACGGGACGGCGGCCTGTCCACTCCACACCGACCAACCAGCTCATCCACAGCTCCCAGGAGCCGGCTGCACCCAAGATGCTCACTAAGGCTAATTAGTGGTTTTCCGTACACCCCTCCTGGGCTGAGTGCCCCGCAGCACAGGGACCCTCCACACTCGAGCCTCAGAGGGGAAGCAACTGGAAGGTGGAGTGCAGAAGGGTAGGCATGGGGGCTTGGGGGCAGCAAACAAGCCCCCACCCCTTTCCGGCATCGGGGCCTCCGCCCCCGGCACTCGGAAGTGCGCCCACCCTTGGCCTGAACTCTGAAGCACACCAGCCCTGTGTGCGGGGAGACGGGCACACGGCCTCCAGCACTCACCGTCAGGAACGGATGCCTCGAGTTTTGGAGAACGCGGTTCTCTGTCAGTGTGTGGGCGACCTCGTCCTGGAAGACAGGGTCAGGTGAGCCGCCCCCTGCCACCTCCCGGCCCGCCCTGCCCCGGCCCCGGCCCTGCCTCCTACCTTGGCCACAATGACCTCCTTCTTCAGGATCTTCATGGCATAGTAGCGGCCCGTGGCCTTCTCCTTCACCAGGATCACCTTCCCGAACGTGCCCTTCCCCAGCAGCTTCAGGTACTCAAATTCGTTCATGGTCTGCAGGGCGGTGGGCAGGCACCTGCGGTCGGGGGGGGCCCAGGCCCCCCTGGAATCCCGCCTCCCTGCCTTACTTCCCACACGGGGCTCCCGGGGGCCACGCTGGGACCGCCAGGTCCCTCTGAGGTGGGGGAGGGCCTCACCACACGGTGCTTGGGCTTGGCCAGGGACACCTCCATCTCCTCAGCCCCCGAGTTGTCACTGGGCGAGCCCGACCGGAAGTCCATCATCTCTTCCTCCTGCCTCTTGAGCCCGTCGGCCACCGTCTGGATGGCAGTCGTCCACTCCTCCCTGCAGGGCCCGCAGGTCAGGTCCCGTGACCCGGGCCAGGACCCTGGGGACACCTAGGCCTAGCTTCCCACAGGGTGGTGTGTCCTCCCCACCGGAGAGCAGGGCCCCGGCACCCCGCGCGTCCCCGTGGGTCCATCTTGTACCGCTCCTCGGGTGTCTCCACGTGGAAGGTGCGCTCGATCACTGTGGTCCACTGCAGGCAGCGGATGATGAAGGTGTTGGGCCTGGGCCGCTCCGTCTTCATCAGCTGACATTCTGGGGGCAGGGCTAGGTGGGTGTCTGCACACACAGCCCCACCCCCAGGACCTCCCCAGGGGTCACGGGAGGCCTGCTCCCATCCCCACTCCAAGCCTTGGCTCCCCTCGTAAAATGGGGCCAGGATGCCCATTCCAGCCCAGACACCGGGCGCCGTGCTCTGGAGCAGTGGGGCGCCCCTGCGGGGCCGGCTGGGGCTGGCTCACCTCAGCCCCCTGCCATCACCTCCCTCAGTCCTTCGGTCTCTGAGCCCACGCTGCAGGCCAGGCCACGGCTCGACCGGCCAGACGGTGAGGAGTATGGATGCCCCGGCCAGGGGCCCGCAGGAGGGAAAGCAGCTGGCCCCTGAGCAGGAACCTCCCACCATGTTCACGGCTGTGACTGCCGGGCCCCCGCCCCCTCCAAGCAGGGCCAGTCCCAGAGCAGAGGCTGCTGGTGACGCAGCCTTCAGAGAGGCCGCCTGTCCTGGCAGGAGGCTGGAGGACATGACCCACCTGGAGGCTGCTTGGGCTGTACCCGCCCCACACTGATGGTACCCCATCACCCCCCCGAGGCTGGGGATTCCAGATGCGTAGCAGGAACGTGCACGCACACACCGGGAGCACGCGCACACCGGGAGCACACTCTGACACACCTGAATGTGTGCACACACCAGGAGCCCAGGGACCGTGGGCATGCACCAGGCCCTGAGAGGGGTGAGGCAGTCAGGGGTGCTGCTGGGAAATTCTAGGCCGATGCTGGCCCAGCCTGTGTGAGCAGAGAGGGGGCCCTGGCAACTTCAAGGGGCCCTGGCCGGGCTCAGCGGAGTGTAAGGAAGTGGTCCACCAGGGCTGGGTGCCAGGAGGGGCTTGGGGCCGGCCTTACGGGGAGGTGGCCTGTGTCAACATGGGGGTGGGGGACAAAACCTGTGGCCGGTCTTCTCCATCCCGCACCCCCAACTCCCACTCGCTCATCAGAGACCAGGTTTTCCCAGGACCTAGGCACCTGGCGCCCATCTCAGAGCCTGGTTTCTGGTCCCCCTCCCCAGAATCCATCCCCAAGGAAAGCCCCTCCCCCACTGCTCAGGCAGCCCTCTGGATGGTGTCTGCCTCCGCAGAGTCCCTGCCATCCCCCTGTACTCTGCCAACACAGAACATTCCTGAGGGCCCCCACGCCCCTGCCAGCAAGGTGGCACCCACCCCAGCCAAGCCTCCTTCCTGAACCCAGCCAGGGAGGCAGTGAGGGGGGCCCACATGGTCACCAGGCTGCAGGGGGTGGTGGTGCCTGCCTCCTTGGTCTCCCTTCCGCCTAGGGCCCCTCCTCGAACAGCTGCCTTGCGGAAGCTTGGGGCTGGGGGAGGGGGGACTCAGGACTCACTGGACCCAGGTCACAGTAAAGCCTCCCTGGGAGACCCCCAGGCTGGAGCCTCCTTGACAGAAGGCCCTGGGGTGGGTACACTGGCCATGCCCCTTGCCCCTGCAGCACGGCACCAGGTACACTGGAGGGTGGGCGGGACAGCCAAGGTCCAGGAGCGCCCCTCCTCTATATTCCTGCAAGCGTGGAAGCCATGTGCCGCCCCCCGACCCCGTCAGCCCGTGCTACCTCCTCCTGAGGCCCTGGACCAGAGCCTGCCCCGGGCCATGTGCGGGGCTGGAGGGCAGGGAGGGCAGAGCTCGGCGGAGGGTGGAGATGCATGAAGGAGCCTAGGGTGGATCCCGGACCCCCAGCGGGCACTGCACTCTGCACCCGAGGGCATCCCACGAGGGACCCAGGAGGCCTCTCCGTTGCTGAGCCCCTCCCTCATCTTCCCGCCACCACTGGGCCTGTGTGCCAGGGCAGAGCCAGGTTTCAGGGTGGCTAAACCAGAAACAAGAGACCAGGCTGGACGGCCTGCCTGACTCAGCCGCTCCCCCGCCCCCCCTTGGCAGCCCAGCTCCGTGCCCGGGGCTCCCTCGCCCCAGGGTCTCCAGCCTCGGGACTCAGCATGAAGAGCTCCCACCAGCCAGAACCGGCCACTCACCAGTTCCCACGGTGACTCAGAGCCAGCCCAGCCCCCCTGGTCCCTGGCCGCTGCTGGCTCCAGACACAGAGGCCCGGGGGGGGGGGGGGGGGCGGGCATCAGTGTGGGGGCTGCTGGGCACAGAATATTCCTGGCACCCTGCCCACCTGCCCAGCCAGGGCAGTCCCCGCTGCAGCCCCATGTGGCCGCAGGTACTTACGAGCCACAGAGAAGTTGTTGAGAGGGGACTCTCGCTGCTCGACATCCTGGGGCCGCTCCTTGTAGCCGATGAAGGTGCCGTCATTCTTGAGGAGGAAGTATCGGGGCCGCCAGGTTTTGATGTACTCCCCTGAGGACACGTGGGCAGTGAGGGGCCGCGGCCACCGGGCCCTGCTCCCACCTCCCCCCAGAAACCCCGTCCCTGTGGCAGGCCGGAAGCTCACTGCACCCGAGCAGACAGGACACCCTAACCCCAGCCCCTGCCCCCTGCCCCTCACTCCCAGCACGGCGGGCGGGGGCTGGCCGGGAAGGCCATGGGCCCGGGTGTCAGGGCTGAGCTCACCCCACCCAGCGGGGGCCAGCCAGCTGCTACAGTGGCCGTGGCCAGTGGACTGCCCACCACAGCTGACCCCTGGCCTACAGGCCGGAGCCTGGCGTCCAGCACTGCGGGGACAGTGAGCGAGACTCAGGGCCCAACTCCCTGGGCTGGGCACTGGGACAGCCCCTCACCACCCATGTGACAACACTCCCTGTCCAGGGCCCCATGGGCAAGCCAGACCCAGGAGGTGTGTGTGTGGTCCTCAGGCTGCCACCTCCCACCCTTGACCCCCACGGCCCACAGTGGGTTACCCAGGTACAGGGGGAAGTTTTCCCCAAAGTTTCGCCACATCAGCCATAAACAGGCATTCACACTTAAGAACCAGAGCAGATGTCCTCTGCGATATCCGAGCGACTGTCATTTTTCATACTGACACCGAGAAAAAAGATGTTTCATTTACATTTTGCCGAGCAAGGAGTTTGAACAACAACAGAGAACTTACTAATTAGACAACTGCTTTATCGCAGGGGCCACTGGGCAGCAGGTGGGGAGGGGGCTCAGCCCTGGGCCGGGGCTTTCCCTCCCAGCTGAGTCCCAGGGGAGGGACAGAGCAAAGGCCCCATCCGGGACCGGACACCTCCGAGGTGCTCCCGGCCCCTCACCGCCCAGCCCCTCCCCACCAAAGGCCTCTGGGTGTGGCCTCTGAGACCCAGCCAGCCCTCCTGCCGCTCCACCTGGCCCATGGGGGGCTTGCCTGGCTGCAGGCAGTGGGGGTCACCTCTAGGCCCAACACCGCTGGCCCAGGGAAGACCCGAGCGATGGCCAGGGACCTGCCCTGTACCCCAACAGCATTTAGCAGGATCTCCTCCCGGTTCCGCTGAGCCCCCCAGCCCATGAAGACGGTGGGCTGGGAAGGCTATGGCCAGGCCTCGTGCAGACGCTGCTCCTGCCCCTGGTGGCCTGGGACTCCCCCACGGACACCCCCTCCCCGCCGGTGCAGCATGTGGGCACGAGCGGAGTAGGCTCTGGGGGCCGTGTGTAGCCCACCACCCGTGCGGTCCCGGGCCGCTCGCTCCCACCCGCCTGCGTGCCAGTCTGGAGCTGTCGGCCCCTGATGGAGTGCCTCCCATCCCACCAGCTGCCGCTCCCCGGGATGCTAACTGAGCGGGGAGACTGATGAGCGCCTCGCCTGCGCAGCCCCGAAAATCCATCTTGATTCGCCAACTGCCGCCAGCTCCCGCCGCGCCCAGCTCGGCCCCCCAGCACTGTGCCCTGTGCGTGCAGTCGGCACGTATGTGCCTGCTCAGCAGCACCCACACGCCTGAGCGGGCCTCAGTTTCCCCACTGGGTCCAGGATCCCTGGAACGGGGGTGCCAGTGCTGCTAAAAGTACCCGGGACTCCCCCCGGCCACTTGGCCCTGCACCTGCGGCCTAGTAGCCTTCACCCCCTACCCCACTCCAGGGCCAGGAAGGTTCTGGAACCCAGAACTGGGGAGCCGGGGTGGGGGGGCAAGGGAGCAACACTGGCAGGGAAGAGGTGGAGGAGGGGCAGGCACCCACCCTGGCTGAGCCCCGGACAAGAGGGGTGACTCTGCTGGGCCCTCCACCAGCCCCCAGCCCCAGGACACTGAAGGGGGGACCACGGCCGGTCCCCAGCTGCCCCCTGCCTGCAGCCCCACATGGCTGAGCCCAAGAGCCACACAACACCCAGGTGGGATGGAGGGCAGGGAGGTCTCACTCAGCCCCCAACCTGGGCAGCCGGGCACACAGACCCCCTGAGGAGGAGTGGGGACCCTAGGGGAGGCTGGGGCCAAGACTGAGACACACAGACCCCTTCTGCCTGGCAGGGTGCAGTCTGGCGGTCACCTGGGGGCCGAGGCGGTGCCAGATGCATCCTGGGCCGTGGCCTGCCTCTGAACGAGTCCAGGCCAGACAGATGGGGGCCCCAGAGCCCTGCTCACTCCCAGGCCTTGGGGTGACACAGACGGACCGCGTGGGGGACGCAGCCACCCCTGTGCCTGACCACAGCTGTCCACAGCCACAGGAGGGCAGCCATGGGCGCTGGGCGGGGACAGACACACATCAGCCAGTGCTGCTGGTGGGAACTCCCGAGCCTTCACTCCAGGCAGGTGACAAACGGGAGCCCAAGTCTGCCCTTCAGGACACGACTCCCTAAGTGGGGGTCCCCACCACTCCCTCGGGGGCCAATGCCTGCCCACAGCCAGGGTGATCTCCTGGCAGCCACTCAGGGGGCAGCAGGAAGTGGCCTGGACCCAGGCCCCGGGCCTGTCTTTGGTCCCTGCCACTCACAGCCAAAGCCCAGGATCCCCAGAGGGGCCCTCCACCCACCCCATCCCACCCCATCCCACCCCACCCCATGCAAACATTTCAGACCAAGGCCCACACAGGGTCTCAGCACAGGCCCAGGACCAGCTCAGCACACAGCTCAGCAGCCCAGCCAGGATCCCGTACCTACCGCCACGAGACAGGAGCCACGGCAAAACTGGGGGCAGGCACCCCTACCCAGAGGGTCTGTCCCTGGGTGGGCAGGCAGGCAGGAGGGGCAGCATCTCCGTCCCCGCTCAGGGTTCTCTCAGAAACCCAGCCCCGGGCCGGGGTCAGGGAGGGACCCATACTGTCCCTCGGCCCCGCAGCACGACACCCACTCCTCGGAGACCACGTCCTGCCCGGCCACCAGAGAAGGGGACTCATGCCCTCCTGAGCCC
This sequence comes from Neomonachus schauinslandi, assembly GCF_002201575.2. Lineage (NCBI taxonomy): Eukaryota > Metazoa > Chordata > Mammalia > Carnivora > Phocidae > Neomonachus > Neomonachus schauinslandi. The sequence goes on along the minus strand of NC_058411.1, from coordinate 966,766 downwards.
TTCACTCCCACGCCAGGGCACCCACACAGTAAGGGCTCCAGCTGGGGCAGGGGCGGGGCAGGCAGGCTTAGCCAAGCCCCTATTCTGCCCAGACTAGGGCTCCCCTACCTCCTCCCGCCCTCCAAGGGCCCCTCAGCTTCCAGCACTGGCCCCCTTGGTGTCCCCATGTATCCTCCACCAGGAGGACCCTTCCAATATCCCTGCTCATCTTGGGAGGCAGCCCATGCCCAGGAAGAGGCTGGAGGTCCCCAGAGAAAGGAGGGGTTCCTTGTAAACAACCCGGCCTCCCACAGCCCGAATCACACTGCCAGGGCCACAGGGAGAGGACCTAGGGACAAGACGGGCAGAAGCTGAGGGCCTGTCCCCACTGTGGCTCCCGGGCACGTGTCCCGGGCCACACTATGGTCAGGGCACCCCAGGCAGCAGACCTGGGGGCTGGGACCCATGCTGTGGGCAAGCCGGGGGCCCCACCACAGTCCCTGGGCCGGACGCTGCAGAGCTGTCCACACCGCCGGGGGCCCCGGCCCGCGCAGCCACCATGCCCTGAGCTCCGTGAACGCTCCCAGCCCCCGGCTCCCGGGGAAGCTGCCGGATAAACACTCTGCTGCAGCGGTGGTGGCGGCTGGCAGGGTGCCAGGCGGCGCTGAGCTGTTTCTCCACAGCAAAGCGAGCCCCAGCAGGCCCGGGGAGCGGGCACCAGCTGACAGCGGCGACTGTTCGGTCCCCCGCCGCTGACACATCCATCGCGGGCCGACAGCTGCCGGGCGCCCATTTACCTTCTCCAGCACAGCGAGCAAACGGGCCTGCTGACAGCAGCCCATCCATCGCCGCCCCCCAGGACGGGGGCAGGCAGCGGGAGGGCATGGGCACAGGTCATCTTGGGGGGCCCCACCTGCCAGGCCTCTGCCTGTGCACAAGCCAGGGTCCCGGCTCCCCATCCCACAGGCAGGATGCTGGGCCACAGCCTGACCTCCAAAGCCCAGGAGCCCCAGGAACCAGTGCCGGGGGGGGGGGCGGGGGTCACACCCCCACTCAGACGGGGCCCCGGGGCTGTTGGGGTGAAGCACACCAATCTGCTCGAGACGGAGCCTCTCCGAGGGCAGCATTCACGGGGTCCTCCCGGAGGCAGGGCTTGGACGGCCAGTGTGGCCGAGAGAGGCATCCACTCCGTGCCCAGCAGAGGGGCGCCACGTGGAAGAGGACACATGCTCCCCTGGCATGGCCCTCGAGCCTGGCTGCGCCCTCCCCCGGCCCACCACCCTGCCCTGCCTTCTCAGAAGGCCCCCTGACAGGCAGGGAGGACAGGGCTCATTATGCCCACCAGCTCACTGGGGAAACTGAGGCACAAGTAGGGGACTCTCAAGGTCACAGATGGTGAGCAGAGCTGCCGATCCTGCTGCCCAGGCCGGGCTCGCTCCTTAACACCAGCTCAGCTCTTCACGGGTCTTTGGTTCTGCCGTCCAGCAGGCAGGCCCCCAGAGTCACGGCCCAACGCACACAGGTAGACTCAGGAACACACTGGGGCCGCTCCCCGCCTCCCTCCTGCCTCGGGACAGCGCCTCCCACCAACCACCACGTCCAAACCCACTGCCACCGACCAGCCGCTGCCAATCTCCTCCGCCTAGACGTCCCACCCAGCCGCCGTCCTCCCTGCACGCCCCCACCTCCTGCTCGGGCACCGTGCATCGTCTGCACACAGGCCAGACGCGGGGCTGCCCGGAGTCCCAGCCCGGCTGCCACACATCCCCGTCCCCCTGGGATATGCCCACGTGCTTGGTCCCCACAGCCTGTGCCCACACCCACTGTCTCATGCTAGTCTCCTGCGCCCTCCAGAGCCCCCGCAGACAAGGCCACAGCCCCACTGTCCTGGTGCCCTCTGCCGTGCCCTGCCCACTCTCCCTGCACCAGCCTGGGCCTGTGTGCCCACCCCCCCCACCCCCCACCTATTCCAACAAGCCAGCCACTGGGTCACCTGTCTCCTGCCCGCCCAACTGACACGCACCTGGCCTCACCACAGTGGGGTTCGGGGAGGCTGGGTTTCAAAGGCCTGGGTGTAGTGGGGGGCTCAGGGGCAACCACAACCACACCCCTGCCTCAACGAGAATCCCAGGGGGCCGGGAGGTTGAGCGGGCAGCCCCCAGGCCCGTCAGTCCACCAGCTGCGCCTCCATCTGCTGGCCCCTCAGGTCACAGGCCTGGGGAGAGGGGGCTGCAGTCTTGGGGCCCACTGGGGGTCTGCGAACCCAAATCCAGAGCCCAGAGAGCCTAGCTCAGAGCACCCACAGCTCACAGAAGCAGCTTGGAGGAACCCCTCCCCAACCAGGCCATCGAGTCTCACATCCCCAAAATACGGGTCTACTATTTCTTAAGGGTAAAGACACACACCTGAACGCAGGGAGGAGGAAAGTGAGGGCTGGGCCCGGCAGGGGATGCGCAGCTCCCAGGAGCTGGCCCGCGGTTCGCCCTGCGGGGACCTCTGTCAGTCTGTGCAGAGCCAGATGCAGGCCGGGGGGCCTGCCCGTGGGGCTGCCGGACAGGGGCTGGGTGTGCCGAGTGGACAGGAACGGCGGGCCTCAGCCCACGGCAGGGGGTGGCCCCGGCGAGCAGGAGCAGAGCCTCAGCCACGGGCTCCGGTTATGGGAGGGCCCGCAGGGAGGGCGCGGGCCCCGAGCCCGGCTGGGTGTGCCTGGGCAGGAGGGACGCCGGAGGCGGCCGAGCCAGCCCCCACCCCGCGCCGTCCCACGGCACTTCTAGGAACCTGGCCTGGTGTAACCCAGGCTGGCCTCTTCTGACAGCTGCTGGTAGGCGGGGGTCTGGGCATGGCGCTCCGGGCCTCAGTGTCCCCCCCGCACGAGTGCACTGTGCTGCCCGGGGCCCCCCACCCCCACCCCCCTGCATGGAGTTCGGCCCTCCGCAGGGCAGCCCTGCCCAGAGCACACCACAGCCACCGGCTGGGGCCACCAGCACCGGCCGAGGGACCCAGGGTTGGCGGGCGGTGACCCCTCACCCCCCGAGCGAGTCACCCCAGCTTCCTCTTCTGTTGTTTGTTCTGCAGAGAGAGCCCAACAGGCTCACAAAACAGGAAACAGCCCCCAGCGGTGGCGGCCACAGCACACCTCCCAGCCCCGGCCCGGCTGCCCGGCACTGAGCTGCCCCCGGGGCTAGGCCCGGGCCTCACAGACACGCGGCAGGGCGCCAGCTGCCTCTCGGACCGGGGGGCTGCGGGGACCAAAGCCACAGCCACCTCAGCGTGAGCTGGGCGCTGGGGCCACCCCTCCCCCGACAGCCAGGGCGACCGAGGCACACGGGACGCCCAGAGCAGCCCTGGCCTCCAGCCTGGGGCACAGGGTCCGGCGAGCGGACGTGCACCTTCGCTGGTCCTGCTGAGCCCACCGCCCCGCGAGGCACCCGGCGGCACCCCCCGTGCAGACAAATCCCAGGGCCGCCTGTCCCCCGGCGTCTGCTCAGCAGCGCTGCCGCCTCTCCAGGGGGGAACCGGGCTGTGTCTCCAAGGTGGAACCGCCTCCCCACCTCGGAGCCCCACGAGGGACACAGTCAGGAAACGGGGCTGGCCGCCGCTGAGGGAGGGGCGGCGGGAGAAACCTCAGCCCCAGGAGCCCGGCCCCCGCCACGACGCCGTGGACCAGCTCAGCCTGGAACCCGAGGCGGACCCACGCCCGAAAAGGCCCAGGCCTGCGGGGCTCGGCGAACTCAGGGCCGCGGCCGGCACCTCTCGGGGGAGGACCGGCGCTGGGTGCGCGCACGCACGCGCACGCGCGCTCACACACGCGCCGTGCCCGCGCACACCTGCCCGCAGACCTCGCCCGCGCCGCGCTTCCACGCCGGCCCCAGGAGCAGAGCAGCCCCACGCCCACAGGCCTGCTGCCCGAGGCCCGGCGGGCCACACTGTGCTCCGGGGAGGACAGCTGAGCGCGCGCCTCTGCTGGTCCCTCCCGGCCGCCAGCCGGCCCGCGCGAGCACAGGGGTGCCCGCCCGAGGCTCCCCACCCAGGCCCAGAGCCCCTGCCTTCATCCTCCGCCCAGCTCCTCCCTGCCTTCCTCCCCTCTCCTGGTCCACCCACCCGGTCCAGCCGGCCTGTCCGTGGGTCAGGGACAGCCAGGAAAACCCCCACGAGCCTGGCTGGGCAGACGGTGCCCACACGGTCATGGGCTCCAAGAGTGGGGCCAGTGGGCAGGGACGCCCCAAACCAGCTGCACAGACTCAGGCCACGGCCTTAGCACAGAGTAGTCGGAAGACAAAAGCGCATGCCACAGGCCAAGCTCGGCCAGACCTACATCCTGGAGCACGCTTGGTTTTTTTAAATTGTCAACCTTTAAGAATCAAGAGAAGGCACGGAAGGGACCAAATCCTTGAAAATGCAAATTTTTGAGTAATGCTGAGCCCACCAGCCCCCAGCACGAGTGGCTAGAGCTGGGCTCGGCTGCTCCTTGCTTGGGGCGTCTACTTATCACTCGGGATATGTGTGTCAAAACATCCAACTCTTGCTCAGGCCCACCCATCTCTGGGGACCCCCGTCTGCCCAGCTTACTCTCCTGGGGACCGGCTCCCCACTGGACACACTGGGACACTGAGGCCCAGAGGGCCTGCCTGGCCCCCAGAACACCAGAACAGGTCAGTGCAGGGCTGGAACTCACCGCCCAGCCTGGACTCCCCTCTGCCCACGGCGGCTGCTCTGGCCCCGGGCACAAAGCATCAAGACACCCAGGAAACAGCCCAAAGGTCACTCCCCACAGATGGACGCCCACCTCCCCAAGGGGAGTAGGGGACCCTCTCTCCTGGCCTGAGGCTAGGGCCGGGCAGCAGGGCCTGGAGGCTGCCGAGGCTGGCTGTACCCTGACTTAGGGCCCCCGATAAACAACATGCCGAATGTCACCAGGCCATTCTCCACCACCGTTCCCATCATACACACAGGGAAACCAGTGCCCAAAGAGCTCAACAGATTTGCAGTGACGAAGCAGCTAAATCAGATTCAAACTCAGATCTCTAGATGCCCCACTGGGCCCGATACCCTACCCCCCAGCCCCTTCAGAAGGCACAGGCCCTGAGTGGCAACCTGGAACTCAAGCAGGCATCAGAAAGGCAGCCCCGCCCCAGCCTGGCTGGCCAGTGTGTGTCCCAGTGACGGGGTCGGGGGCCCTGGGCAGCCCTGAGGCCTTAATCTAAGTCAACAAACGTTTGCCAAGAATTGAAGGCGTACTGGTCCCAAGTAGGGGCTGTGGATGTGTGCTGCCAGGCACGGGGAGGGGACATCAAAGGGGGCTGTAAGGTGAGGCAGACAGGGCTGGACCCGGCAAAGGGGCTTCAGGCAGGAAGCAGGACTCGGGGGAAGCAAGGAGGAGGTAGGCAGTGGGGGAGGGGATCAAGAAGGCAGGCGGGTGCGGGGTGCTTAGGGGAAGCTAGGTGGAAGGGCTCCCCACGGGCCACAGGGCCCTGGAGCCTTCTCACCTCTGTCTCAAGGCCCGGTTCACTGTCCTCCCTGCAGCTGCCAAAGCAAGCTCTAGAAACACACAGCTGACCACATCCTTGATCCTCTGCTTCGAGCCCTCTGCAGCCCCCGATCCCTCATCCCTGTCACCTCTCACCTCCCACTGCAGCTCCTGCAGCTTCCCAGCCTGCTCTGCTGGAGAGCTCCTATGCATCCTACAAAACCCAGTCTCATGACACCCGCTTTTGCCATACCTCCCTGTCTGCTCCCTCTGCAGCTGAGGTCCCCCTCCCAACAGCCTGTGGGGTCCTGGGCTGGGGATGGGGCATCCTCACGGCATCTGCTGGAGGGCATGCATGAGGAGTGGTGAACTAGCTAGCTGGGGTCACCAGAGCTTTGGGAAGGAACAGGTCTGGAGGAAGAGGAAGTTGGGGGGGGTAGCTAATCCCCGCCCTGAGGCAGGAGGGAGTCACTCGCCAGGGGCACCTGGACATGAGGCCTGTCCATCCCCCACTACCCATCCCTGAGCAACAGAGGGCTGTGAGGCAGGGGGCTGTGGGCAAGGCTACAGAGCAAGGGGCCAAGGCCACGGCTCCAGCCCCCTGGGTCCCACCAAGCCCCTCCCTGGGCGCAGGGCCCTGTGAGTGCGGACAGGGGAGGCTGGGCGGGCACCGGCTTCAGGCTGCTCGCTGCTCCAGCACAAACACACCCCATGCTGGGTCCCTGGGTGGTGCAGGGCCCCCCCACCCCAAAGCCCAGGCCCGAGGCAGGCACCAGGCCAGGCCAAGCAACTCTACCCTGCCCTCAGGAGCCCTCGGGCAGTGCCCCGGGCCGCCAGCGAGCCAGGCCTTGGACGGGCCCCAGTGTCCCCACCGCCTTCCAGGAAAGCAGGGAGGGAGGCGGCAGCCACCAGGCCAGCCAGCCCACACGGGCTCCAGAGCACCCGAGGGAAAGCCTGCAAGCCAGCTCCGGGACCCCGGCCCCGACCCGACCCCGAGGGCACTGACCTCTCTTGTGCAGCCAACCCTCCTTCACGATGGCCACGTCGTTCATGGTGTCCAGCTCCAGCACGTCGGGACAGCCCCGGCGCCACTCACAGGCCCCTCTCGGCAGGGTCTCCTCGAGCCCAGCCGGCGTACCCAGCCTCTGCAAGAATCAAAGGGTAGGGTGTGAGGTGGTGTCCAGCTTGGGGCCACTCCTCCAACCCCACGGGGAGGCCGGGAAGCCCTCTGCACCTAGGGGCCCATGCAGGGCCCCCCTTCCCACGCAGCCTGCCCCGCTCACAGCCACTGCCGCCCCCCGCTAGCTTCCATCACGGCACCTGATGCAAAGCGCACGTGACTCGACCTGTTCCCTGCGGCCGGGCCTCCCCTCCACCTTGGCTGCAATCTCCCTGCCACCCCTCTGACCTCCAGCCCTCAGCGTGATGCCCCCTGCGCCTGTGCCTTCGTAGAGATCACCCCCATCCCCAAAAGGCCCTCCTGGCATATTCTAGCCTCCCTAACCTGCCAACCCAGCAGACGCCACCTCCTCCGGGCAGGAGCCCGGGGCAGAGCCCCATAGGCTGGGGCTCTCGGGGCAGGGCCCAGGGTTCCTCGTTCTTGCCCCAGACTAGGAAAGAAGAGAAATTCAAACATGAAGCAAGTAGGGCCAGGAGACCAGGCGGCTGGCTCAAATGAGAGCCCAGAGCCCTCCGGGGTGACATAAAAACCTCCAAGAAACCCCAAGCCCCTCCTAAACCACAGAACCCCTGCTGGCCTGAATCTGGTTCATTCATTGGGCCAACATGGAGCAGGCATCTCTGGTTTTGCCAGGCTCGGCCCTGGGGACAAAGAGAGGTTCAGATGGGTCCTGTCTGTAAGAAGCACCCAGTCCAGGGTGGTTACAGGCCCATAATCACAGCATTCAGGAGGCAACAAATGGGGGGTGCGCTGTACGAATGCAGAGGCGCCAGTGGCCCACCAGCAGCCTTCTCCTGAACACACACTTTGACCATTGAACCTGAGTGGCCCTCCCCATCGCTCCCTGCTGGATGAACTCCTAGGCATCCCTCAAAACCCAGTTCACACATCACCCATTCTGGGCATCCTGGGAAAGAGAATTCTTCCCACGCACCGTCCTCTGCTAGCCCTGCCCACAAGCACTCCTGAGGGCAGGCCGGGAGCGACCCCACACCCCCGGACTCCCAGGCCAGGAGGACCCGAGGGCCTCTGCAGTGGATCCCAGCATGGGTCTTCCCACAGCTGCGGACCTTGTCCGGCAACGCACCTTACTGGCCTCCTGAGGCATGGGGCTGGGGCCCAGAGAAGGCTGCTCGGCACTGATGGTCTCAGGCTAAATTTAGAAGGGCAGGAAGACCCCACTGTCTGTGTCTACTGCCAGGCCGGGGAGATACACTCTGCCCCGGGAGGAAAGGGCCCAGCGTGCTCAGCAGGCCACGGGGCAGCGACAGGCAGCAAGCAAGACTGAGGGAAGGAAGAGACCTCCAAGGACAGGGCTCTGAGCCCCTGCGAGGCAGGCGCGGCCCCCCCTCTGGCGACACAAGTGGGCGTGGCCTGCAGGCAGAGGGCTGGACCCAAAGACCTCTGGATGTCCCCACCCCCACCCTGGCCTAAGCAGGGCCTGCTGCTGACAGAGTCAGCTGTCGAGCCCCGTGTGTAAAAATATATCTGTGCACATGCACAGGGTGATGTGCATCTGCACAGAAATGAACACACCACGCCAGCGCCTGGGCCGCCGTTGGGCGCAGGGCCGAAGGGACGGAGGGTCCCCGCTTCCCATGGCTTCCGCACCGCCAGTGCCTTCACCATAAGAGTGTGTTAGTGCCGTGATTATTTACGGAACAACCTACCAAAAATCACCTGTGCTCTTATAGGGCCCCCTCCGTCTGTCTCCAAACACTGGTTTGTGAACTGTATGTTCCGCTGGGGGAGGGCAGGGAACCCAGCCCCGCCAATGCACCCCCTGCCCTTCACTTGGCCCAGAGGCTCAGAGCAGCCAGGGGTAGCCTGGAGCAAGGCTGGGGGGCCCTCTGGCTACCGAGCACAGGCCCGTGCCCCCCACTCTGCCCACCATGGCAATATGCAGGAACCAGTCCTGCCCGCGGACAAGTTCACCAATTGCCCCCCTATCCCCCAACCTGGGGGGCAAGTCCCAGCCGCCTACCAGGCCCCAGCCTCCGGGATGGGGTGGGCAGCACCTCCAAAGCCCACCCAGGTCACGAAGCAGTTTCGGGGCCCAGGAGGGTTGCTAGTCCTTTGTGGGCTGGCCCGGGCACCTCGCCATCACCTACAACTTTTTGTCTATGGGCAAAGGAAGTCTTCCCAAGGCCCACCCACAAACTTGAACGAGGGCTGGAGCAAGCCTTTCCGAGGTGCCCCTGAGCACCTACTGTGCGCCGCGGCCGGCCAGCCCGCCTCGTCCCTCATCCCCTGCCCGGCCCGACCGGCCGCTCCCCCAAGGTCATGAGGGAGGCCGGGGCCACGGCCCGTACCCCCGCGCCGCCGGCCCGGCCCGCGCGCCCTCCCCGCCCAGGCCGCGCTCGGCCACTTCCTGCTCCGCTCCTCCACCCCGG